>NW_027274081.1:0-137105 GCF_030028105.1 Mobula birostris
GAATCTATGGGATGTGCGTGAAAAGACAGCGATATAGGGGAAGGTATGAGAAGTGCGCAAGGCACAGCAATATAGGGGATGCTATGGGAGGTGCGTGAATACACAGCGATATAGGGGACGTTATGAGATGTGCATTAAAATGCAGTGATACTAAGGAAGAAATAAGAGGTGCAGAAAACAAGGGCGATATAGGAGAAGTTATGAGAGGTGTGTGAAAACATAACGATATAGGGGAATGTATGAGTGATGCACGAAAACACAGCGATATAGGGGATGCTATGGGATGTGCGTGAAAACACAGTGATATAGGAGATGGTATGAGATGTGCATGAAAACACAACGATATAGGGGAAGATATGAGAGGTACAGGAAGGCACAGCGATATAACGGATGGTGTGGGATGTGCGCGAAATCACAGCGATATAGGGGGCGCTATGGGTGGTGCGCGAAAACACAGCGATAAAGGGGACGGTACGAGATGTGCATGAATACACGGCGATATTGGGGAAGCCATGAGAGGTGATTTAAAACACAGCGACATAGGGGAAGGTATGAGAGGTGTGCAAAAACACAGCGATATTGGGGAAGTTATGGGAAGTGAGCAAAAACAGGGCGATATAGGGGAAGGTATGAGAGCTGCATGAAAACACAGTGATATAGGGGAAGGTATGAGAGGAGTGCAAAAACAGGGCGATATAGGGGAAGTTATGAGAGGTGCGTGAAAACCCAGCGACATTGGGGACGTTATGAGATGTGCATGAAAACACGGTGATATTGGGGAAGGTATGAGAGGTGTGCAAAAACACAGCGATATACGGGAATGCATGAGAGGAGTGCGAAAACAGGGCGATATAGGGGAAGGTATGAGAGGTGAGCAATAACATAGCGATAAAGTGGATATTATGAGATCTGCGCAAAAATACATCGATATGGGGAAGGTATGAGAGGTGCACGAAAACAGCGATATCGGTGAAGGTATGAGAGGTGCGCGAAGGCAAAGCGATATAAGGGATGCTATGGGAGGTGCGCGAATACACAGCGATATAGGGGAAGCTATGAGATGTGCATGAATACACGGCGATAGTCGGGAAGCCATGAGAGGTGTGCGAAAACACAGCGATATAGGGGAAGGTATGAGAGCTGCGTGAAAACACAGTGATATAGGAGATGGTTTGAGAGGAGCGCGAAAACTGGGCGGTATAGAGGAAATTATGAGAAGTGCATGAAAACCTAGCGATATAGGGGATGTTATGAGATGTGCATGAAA
The DNA here is from genome assembly GCF_030028105.1 of Mobula birostris. Taxonomy (NCBI): domain Eukaryota; kingdom Metazoa; phylum Chordata; class Chondrichthyes; order Myliobatiformes; family Myliobatidae; genus Mobula; species Mobula birostris. Next base: position 1,268 of record NW_027274081.1, read on the forward strand.
ACACGGCGATATAGGGGAAGGTATGAGAGGTGCGCGAAGGCACAGCGATTTAGGGGAAGGTATGAGAGGTGCACGAAAACAGCGATATAGGTGAAGGAATGGGAGGTGCGCGAAAACGGCGATATTTGGGAAGGTATGAGAGGTGCGCTAAGGCAAAGCGATATAAGGGATGCTATGGGAGGTGCGCGAATACACAGCGATATAGAGGACGTTATGAGATGTGCATAACAACATGGCGATATAGGGTAAGTTATGAGAGGTGTGCAAAAACACGGCGATATAGGGGAAGCTATGAGAGGTGAGCAATAACACAGCGATAAAGGTGAATCTGTGGATGTGCATGAAAAAACAGCTATATAGGGGAAGGTATGAGAGGTGCGCAAGGCACAGCGATATAGGGGGAGGTATGAGAGGTGCACGAAAACACAGCAATATAGGAGAAGGTCTGGAAGGTACTCGAAAACAGGGCGATATAGCGGAAGATATGAGAGGTATGCGAAGGCACAGCAATATAGGGGATGCTATGGGAGCTGCACGAAAACACAGTGATATAGGGGAAGACATGAGAGGTGCGTGAATACAGGGCAATATAGTGGAAGCTATGAGAGGTGAGCAAAAACCCGGCGATTTAGGGGAAACTATTAGACGTGAGGAATAACAAAGCGATAAAGGTGAATCTATGGGATGTGCGCGAAAAGACAGCGATATAGGGGACGGTATGAGAGGTGCATGAATACACGGCGATATAGGGGAAGCTATGAGAGGTGCGCGAAAACACGGCAATATAGGGGACGGTATGAGAGGTGCGCAAGGCACAGCGATATAGGGGATGCTATGGGAGGTGTGTGAATACACAGCGATATACGGGACGTTATGAGATGTGCATGAAAACGCAGCAATATTAGGGAAGGTATGAGAGGTTCACAAAAGCAAGGCGACATAGGAGAATGAATGGGAAGTGTGCGAAAACAGGGCGATATGGGTGAAGGTATGAGAAGTGCGCGAAAACACAGCGTTATATGGGAAGGTATGAGAGGTGCGCAAAAAAACAGCGATATAGGGGAAGACATGAGAGGTGCGAGAAAACACAGCAATATAGGGGGAGTAATGAGAGGAGCTTGAAAACACAGCGATATAGAGGGAGGTATGAGAGGTGCACGAAAACACAGCGATACAGGGGAAGGTATGGGAGGTGCTCGAAAACAGGGCGATATAGTGGACGGTATGAGATTTGTACGAAATCATGGCGATATAGGGGAAGGTATGAGAGGTGCATGAATACACGGCGATATAGGGGAAGCTATGAGAGGTGCGCGAAAACACGGCAATATAGGGGACGGTATGAGATGTGCGCAAGGCACAGCGATATAGGGGATGCTATGGGAGGTGTGTGAATACACAGCGATATACGGGACGTTATGAGATGTGCATGAAAACGCAGCAATATTAGGGAAGGTATGAGAGGTTCACAAAAGCAAGGCGACATAGGAGAATGAATGGGAAGTGTGCGAAAACAGGGCGATATAGGTGAAGGTATGATAAGTGCGCGAAAACACAGCGTTATATGGGAAGGTATGAGAGGTGCGCAAAAAAACAGCGATATAGGGGAAGACATGAGAGGTGCGAGAAAACACAGCAATATAGGGGAAGTAATGAGAGGAGCGTGAAAACACAGCGATATAGAGGGAGGTATGAGAGGTGCACGAAAACACAGCGATACAGGGGAAGGTATGGGAGGTGCTCGAAAACAGGGCGATATAGGGGATGGTATGAGATTTGTATGAAAACATGGCAATATAGGGGAAGCTATGAGAGGTGCGTGAAAACACGACAATATAGGGGACGGTATGAGAGGTGCGCAAGGCACAGCGATATAGGGGATGCTATGGGAGGTGCGTGAATACACAGCGATATACGGGACATTATGAGATGTGCATGGAATCACGGCAATATAGGGGAAGGTAAGAGAGGTGCCCGAAAACACAGCGTTATAGGGCACGCTATGGGACGTGTGCGAAAACACGGCGATATAGGGGACGTTATGAGAGGTACACGAAAACACGGTGATATGGGAGAATGTATCAGAGGTGTGAGAAAACACAGCGATATAGGGGAAGTAATGAGAGGAGCGAAAACATAGCGATCTTGGTGAAGACATGAGAGGTGCGCGAAAACACGGCGATATAGGGGAAGCTATGAGAGGTGAGCAAAAACACGGCGATTTCGGGCAAGCTGTGAGAGGTGTGCAATAACACAGTGATAAAGTTGAATCTATGGGATGTGCGCGAAAAGACAGCGATATAGGGGAAGGTATGAGAAGTGCGCAAGGCACAGCAATATAGGGGATGCTATGGGAGGTGCGTGAATACACAGCGATATAGGGGACGTTATGAGATGTGCATTAAAATGCAGCGATATTAAGGAAGAAATAAGAGATGCAGAAAACTAGGGCGATATAGGAGAAATTATGAGAGGTGCGAGAAAACACGGCGATACAGGGGAATGTATCAGAGGTGCGAGAAAGCACAGCGATATAGGGGACGTTATGAGATGTGCATGAAAACACAGCGATATAGGGGAAGATATGAGAGGTACACGAAGGCACAGCGATATAGGGGATGCTATGGGATGTGCGTGAAAACACAGTGATACAGGAGACGGTATGAGATGTGCATGAAAACACAACGATATAGGGGAAGATATGAGAGGTACAGGAAGGCACAGCGATATAGGGGATGCTATGGGAGGTGCGTGAATACACAGCGATATAGGGGACGTTATGAGATGTGCAGGAAGAAGCAGCGATATTAGGGAAGATATAAGAGGTGCACAAAAACACAGCGATATAGGGAAAGGTATGAGAGGTGTGCAAAGGCACAGCAATATAGGGGATGGTATGGGAGGTGCACGAAAACACAGCGATATAGGGGAAGATATGAGAGGTGTGCGAGAACACGTTGATACAGGGAACAGTATCAGAAGTGCGAGAACACAGAGCGATATAGGGGAAGTAATGAGAGGAGCGGAAACACAGCGATACAGGTGAAGACATGAGAGGTGCGTGAAAACACGGCAATATAGGGGAAGCTATGAGAGGTAAGCAATAACACAGCGATAAAGTTGAAGTTATGGGATGTGCGCGAAAACAGGGCGATATAGGGGAAGATATGAGAGGTGCGCAAAAACACAACGATTTTTTCAAAGCCATGAGAGGTGCGCGGGAAACAGGGCGATATAGGGGAAGGTATGAGCGGTGCGCGAAGGCACAGCGATATAGGGGATGCTATGGGAGGTGCGTGAATACACAGAGATATAGGAGACGTTATGAGATGTGCATGAAAACACGGCGATAGTCGGGAAGTCATGAGAGGTGTGCGAAAACAGCGATATAGGGGAAGGTATGAGAGCTGCGTGAAAACACAGTGATATAAGAGAAGGTTTGAGAGGAGCGCGAAAACTGGGCGATATAGGGGAAATTATGAGAAGTGCATGAAAACCTAGCGATATAGGGGATGTTATGAGATGTGCATGAAAACACGGCGATAGAGGGGAAGGTATGAGAGGTGCACGAAAACAGCGATATAGGTGAAGGAATGGGAGGTGCGCGAAAACAGGGCGATATTTGGGAAGGTATGAGAGGTGCGCGAAGGCAAAGCGATATAAGGGATGCTATGGGAGGTGCGCGATTACACAGCGATATAGAGGACGTTATGAGATGTGCATAACAACATGGCGATATAGGGGAAGCTATGAGAGGTGAGCAATAACACAGCGATAATGCTGAATCTGTGGGACGTGCACGAAAAAACAGCTATATAGGGGAAGGTATGAGAGGTGCGCAAGGCACAGCGATATAGGGGGAGGTATGAGAGGTGCACGAAAACACAGCAATATAGGAGAAGGTATGGAAGGTACTCGAAAACAGGGCGATATAGGGGAAGATATGAGAGGTATGCGAAGGCACAGCAATATAGGGGATGCTATGGGAGCTGCGCGAAAACACAGTGATATAGGGGAAGACATGAGAGGTGCGTGAATACAGGGCAATATAGTGGAAGCTATGAGAGGTGAGCAAAAACCCGGCGATTTAGGGGAAACTATTAGAGGTGAGGAATAACAAAGCGATAAAGGTGAATCTATGGGATGTGCGCGAAAAGACAGCGATATAGGGGATGGTATGAGAGGTGCATGAATACACGGCGATATAGGGGAAGCTATGAGAGGTGAGCGACAACACAGCGTTATATGGGAAGGTATGGGAGGTGCGCAAAAACACAGCGATATAGGAGAAAACATGAGAGGTGCGAGAAAACACAGCAATATAGGGGAAGTAATGAGAGGAGCATGAAAACACAGCGATATAGAGGGAGGTATGAGAGGTGCACGAAAACACAGCGATACAGGGGAAGGTATGGGAGGTGCTCGAAAACACGGCGATATAGGGGACGGTATGAGATTTGTATGAAAACATGGCGATATAGGGGAAGGTATGACAGGTGCGCGAAAACACGACAATATAGGGGACGGTATAAGAGGTGCGCAAGGCACAGCGATATAGGGGATGCTATGGGAGGTGCCTGAATACACAGCGATATACGGGACGTTATGAGATGTGCATGGAAACACGGCAATATAGGGGAAGGTAAGAGAGGTGCCCGAAAACACAGCGTTATAGGGCACGCTATGGGACGTGCGCGAAAACACGGCGATATAGGGGAAATTATGAGAGGTGCGCGAAAACACTGCGATACAGGGGAATGTATCAGAGGTGCGAGAAAACACAGCGAGATAGGGGAAGTAATGAGAGGAGCGAAAACATAGCGATCTCGGTGAAGACATGAGAGGTGCGTGAAAACACAGCGATATAGGGGAAGCTATGAAAGGTGAGCAAAAACACGGCGATATATGGGAAGCTCTGCGAGGTGTGCAATAACACAGTGATAAAGTTGAATCTATGGGATGTGTGCGAAAAGACACCGATATAGGGGAAGGTATGGGAGGTGCGCAAGGCACAGCGATATAGGGGATGCTATGGGAGGTGCGTGAATACACAGCGATATAGGGGACGTTATGAGATGTGCAGGAAGAAGCAGCGATATTAGGGAAGATATAAGAGGTGCACAAAAACACAGCGATATAGGGAAAGGTATGAGAGGTGTGCGAAGGCACAGCAATATAGGGGATGGTATGGGAGGTGCACGAAAACACAGCGATATAGGGGAAGATATGAGAGGTGTGAGAGAACACGTTGATACAGGGAACAGTATCAGAAGTGCGAGAACACAGAGCGATATAGGGGAAGTAATGAGAGGAGCTGAAACACAGCGATATAGGTGAAGACATGAGAGGTGCGTGAAAACACGGCAATATAGGGGAAGCTATGAGAGGTAAGCAATAACACAGCGATAAAGTTGAAGTTATGGGATGTGCGCGAAAACAGGGCGATATAGGGGAAGATATGAGAGGTGCGCAAAAACACAGCGATGTATGCGAAGCCATGAGAGGTGCGCGGGAAACAGGGCGATATAGGGGAAGGTATGAGCGGTGCGCGAAGGCACAGCGATATAGGGGATGCTATGGGAGGTGCGTGAATACACAGAGATATAGGAGACGTTATGAGATGTGCATGAAAACACGGCGATAGTCGGGAAGTCATGAGAGGTGTGCGAAAAGACAGCGATATAGGGGAAGGTATGAGAGCTGCGTGAAAGCACAGTGATATAGGCGAAGGTATGAGAGGAGCGCGAAAACAGGGCGATAGAGGGGAGGTTATGAGAGGTGCGTGAAAACCCAGCGACATTGGGGACGTTATGAGATGTGCATGAAAACACAGCGATATAGGGGAAGATATGAGAGGTACACGAAGGCACAGCGATATAGGGGATGCTATGGGATGTGCGTGAAAACACAGTGATACAGGAGACGGTATGAGATGTGCATGAAAACACAACGATATAGGGGAAGATATGAGAGGTACAGGAAGGCACAGCGATATAGTGGATGCTATGGGAGGTGCGTGAATACACAGCGATATAGGGGACATTATGAGATGTGCAGGAAGAAGCAGCGATATTAGGGAAGATATAAGAGGTGCACAAAAACACAGCGATATAGGGAAAGGTATGAGAGGTGTGCGAAGGCACAGCAATATAGGGGATGGTATGGGAGGTGCACGAAAACACAGCGATATAGGGGAAGATATGAGAGGTGTGCGAGAACACGTTGATACAGGGAACAGTATCAGAAGTGCGAGAACACAGAGCGATATAGGGGAAGTAATGAGAGGAGCGGAAACACAGCGATATAGGTGAAGACATGAGAGGTGCGTGAAAACACGGCAATATAGGGGAAGCTATGAGAGGTAAGCAATAACACAGCGATAAAGTTGAAGTTATGGGATGTGCGCGAAAACAGGGCGATATAGGGGAAGATATGAGAGGTGCGCAAAAACACAGCGATTTTTTCGAAGCCATGAGAGGTGCGCGGGAAACAGGGCGATATAGGGGAAGGTATGAGCGGTGCGCGAAGGCACAGCGATATAGGGGATGCTATGGGAGGTGCGTGAATACACAGAGATATAGGAGACGTTATGAGATGTGCATGAAAACACGGCGATAGTCGGGAAGTCATGAGAGGTGTGCGAAAACAGCGATATAGGGGAAGGTATGAGAGCTGCGTGAAAACACAGTGATATAAGAGAAGGTTTGAGAGGAGCGCGAAAACTGGGCGATATGGGGGAAATTATGAGAAGTGCATGAAAACCTAGCGATATAGGGGATGTTATGAGATGTGCATGAAAACACGGCGATAGAGGGGAAGGTATGAGAGGTGCACGAAAACAGCGATATAGGTGAAGGAATGGGAGGTGCGCGAAAACACGGCGATATTTGGGAAGGTATGAGAGGTGCGCGAAGGCAAAGCGATATAAGGGATGCTATGGGAGGTGCGCGAATACACAGCGATATAGAGGACGTTATGAGATGTGCATAACAACATGGCGATATAGGGCAAGCAATGAGAGGTGAGCAATAACACAGCGATAATGCTGAATCTGTGGGACGTGCACGAAAAAACAGCTATATAGGGGAAGGTATGAGAGGTGCGCAAGGCACAGCGATATAGGGGGAGGTATGAGAGGTGCACGAAAACACAGCAATATAGGAGAAGGTATGGAAGGTACTCGAAAACAGGGCGATATAGGGGAAGATATGAGAGGTATGCGAAGGCACAGCAATATAGGGGATGCTATGGGAGCTGCGCGAAAACACAGTGATATAGGGGAAGACATGAGAGGTGCGTGAATACAGGGCAATATAGTGGAAGCTATGAGAGGTGAGCAAAAACCCGGCGATTTAGGGGAAACTATTAGAGGTGAGGAATAACAAAGCGATAAAGGTGAATCTATGGGATGTGCGCGAAAAGACAGCGATATAGGGGATGGTATGAGAGGTGCATGAATACACGGCGATATAGGGGAAGCTATGAGAGGTGAGCGACAACACAGCGTTATATGGGAAGGTATGGGAGGTGCGCAAAAACACAGCGATATAGGAGAAAACATGAGAGGTGCGAGAAAACACAGCAATATAGGGGAAGTAATGAGAGGAGCATGAAAACACAGCGATATAGAGGGAGGTATGAGAGGTGCACGAAAACACAGCGATACAGGGGAAGGTATGGGAGGTGCTCGAAAACACGGCGATATAGGGGACGGTATGAGATTTGTATGAAAACATGGCGATATAGGGGAAGGTATGACAGGTGCGCGAAAACACGACAATATAGGGGACGGTATGAGAGGTGCGCAAGGCACAGCGATATAGGGGATGCTATGGGAGGTGCCTGAATACACAGCGATATACGGGACGTTATGAGATGTGCATGGAAACACGGCAATATAGGGGAAGGTAAGAGAGGTGCCCGAAAACACAGCGTTATAGGGCACGCTATGGGACGTGCGCGAAAACACGGCGATATAGGGGAAATTATGAGAGGTGCGCGAAAACACTGCGATACAGGGGAATGTATCAGAGGTGCGAGAAAACACAGCGAGATAGGGGAAGTAATGAGAGGAGCGAAAACATAGCGATCTCGGTGAAGACATGAGAGGTGCGTGAAAACACAGCGATATAGGGGAAGCTATGAAAGGTGAACAAAAACACGGCGATATATGGGAAGCTCTGCGAGGTGTGCAATAACACAGTGATAAAGTTGAATCTATGGGATGTGTGCGAAAAGACACCGATATAGGGGAAGGTATGGGAGGTGCGCAAGGCACAGCGATATAGGGGATGCTATGGGAGGTGCGTGAATACACAGAGATATAGGAGACGTTATGAGACGTGCATGAAAACACGGCGATATTGGGGAAGCCATGAGAGGTGTGCGAAAATACAGCGATATAGGGGACGGTATGGGAGGTGTGCGAAAACAGGGCGACATAGGTGAAGGTATGAGAGGTGCACGAAGGCACAGCGATATAGGGGATGCTATGGCAGTTGCGCTAATACACAGCGATATATGGGACGTTAAGAGATGTGCATGAAAACGCGGCGATATTACGGAAGCCATGAGAGGTGCGCAAAAATACAGCGATATAGGAGAAATTATGAGAGGTGCGTGAAAACACAGCGAGATAAGGGAAGGTATGAGAGGTACACGAAAACACAGCGATATAGGGAAAGGTATGAGACGTGTGCGAAACACAGCAATATAGGGGATGGTATGGGAGATGCACGAAAACACAGTGATATAGGGGAAGACATGAGAGGTGCGTGAAAAAAGAGCGATATAGGGGACGCTATTGGACGTGCGAGAAAACACAGCGATATAGTGGATGCTATGGGAGGTGCGCGAAAACACAGCGATATAGGAGACGGTATGAGATGTGCATAAAAACATGGTGATATAGGGGGAGGTGTGAGAGTTGCGCGAAAACTTGGCGTTACAGGGGAATGTATCAGAGGTGCCAGAAAACACAGCTATGTAGTGGAATACATGAGAGGTGCGCGAAAACAGGGCAATATAGTGGAAGCTATGGGATGTGCACGAAAACAGGGCGATATAGGGGAAGCGATGAGAGGTGCGCGAAAACACAGCGATATAGGGGAAGCAATGGGACGTGCGCGAAAACACAGTGATATATGGGAAGGTATGAGAGGTGTGCGATAACACGGTGATACAGGGGAAATTATGAGAGGTGTGCGAAAACACGGCGATACGGCAAAATTTATCAGATGCGCGAGAAAACACAGCGATATAGGGGAAGTATTAAGAGGAGCGAAAACATAGCGATCTAGGTGAAGACATGAGAGGTGCGCGAAAACACGGCGATATAGGGGAAGCTATGAGAGGTGAGCAAAAACACGGCGATACAGGGGAACCTATGAGAGGTGAGCAATAACACAGGGATAAAGGTGAATCTATGGGATGTGCGCGAAAAGACAGCGATATAGGGGAATCTATGAGAGGTGCGCAACTCTCAGCGATATAGGGGATGTTATGAGAAGTGCGCGAATACACGGCGATATAGGGGACGTGATGAGATGTGCATGAAAACGCAGCGATATTAGGGAAGGTATGAGAGGTGCACAAAAACACAGCGATATAGGAGAAGTTATGAGAGGTGTGCGAAAACACAGCAATATACGGGAAGATATGAAAGGTGCACGAAAACACAGAGATATATACGGGAAGGAATGGGAGGTGCACGAATACACAGCGATATAGGGGACGTTATGAGATGTGCATGAAAACACAGTGATATAAGGGAAGGTATAGGAGGTGCGCGAAAACGGCGATATAGGGCAAGGTATGAGAGGTGCTCGAAGGCACAGCGATATAGGGGATGCTATGGGAGGTGCGCAAAAACACAGCGATATAGGAGACGGTATGAGATGTGCATAAAAACATGGCGATATAGGGGCAGGTATGAGAGGTGCGCGTAAAAACGACGATATAGGGGAAAGTATGAGAGGTGCGTGAAAACTTGGCGTTACAGGGGAATGCATCAGAGGTGCCAGAGAACACAGCGATGTAGTGGAAGACATGAGAGGTGCGCGAAAACAGGGCAATATAGTGGAAGGTATGGGATGTGCGCGAAAACAGGGCGATATAGGGGAAGGTATGAGAGGTGCGCGAATACACAGCGATATATGGGACGTAAAAAGATGTGCATGAAAACACGGCGATATTGGGGAAGCCATGAGAGGTGTGCAAAAATACAGCGATATAGGGGACGGTATGGGAGGTGTGCGAAAACAGGGCGACATAGGTGAAGGTATGAGAGGTGCACGAAGGCACAGCGATATAGGGGATGCTATGGCAGTTGCGCTAATACACAGTGATATATGGGACGTTAAGAGATGTGCATGAAAACGCGGCGATATTGGGGAAGCCATGAGAGGTGCGCAAAAATACGGCGATATAGGAGAAATTATGACAGGTGCGTGAAAACACAGCGAGATAAGGGAAGGTATGAGAGGTGCACGAATACGCAGCGATATTGGGGAAGGTATGGGAGGTGCGCGAAAACAAGGCGATATAGGGGAAGTTATGAGAGGTACGCGAAGGCACAACGATATAGGGGATGTTATGAGAGGTGCGCGAAAACACCGTGATATAGGGGAAGACATGAGAGGTGCGCAAAAACAGGGCAATATAGTGGAACCTATGGGATGTTGGCGAAACCACGGCAATACAGCGGAATGTATCAGAGGTGCGAGAAAATATAGGGGACGCTATGGGACATGCGCAAAAAAACAGTGATATGGGAAGGCATGAGAGCTGTGCGAGAACACGGCTATATAGGGGAAATTGTAAGAGGTGCGCGAAAACATGGCAATACAGGAGAATGTATCAGATGTGCGAGAAAACACAGCGATATAGGGGAAGTATTGAGAGGATCGAAAACATAGCGATCTAGGTGAAGACATGAGAGGTGCGCGAAAACATGCGATATAGGGGAAGCTATGAGAGGTGAGCAAAAACACGGCGATACAGGGGAAGCTATGCAAGGTGAGCAATAACACAGCGATAAAGCTGAATCTATGGGATGTGCGCGAAAAGACAGCGATATAGGGGAAGATATGAGAGGTGCGCAAGGCATAGCGATATAGGGGATGCTATGGGAGGTGCGTGAATATACAGCGATATAGGGGATGTGATCAGATGTGCATGAAAACTCAGCGATATTAGGGTAGATATGAGAGGTGCACAAAAACACAGCGATGTAGGAGAAGTTATGAGAGGTGTGTGAAAACACAGCGATATAGGGGAAGGTATGAGAGGTGTGTGAAAACACAGCGATATAGGGGAGGTATGAGAGGTGCATGAAAGCACAGCGATATAGGGGAAGATATAGAAGTTGCGCGAAAACGGGGCAATATAGGGGAAGGTATGAGAGGTGCGCGAAGGCACAGCATTATAAGGGATGCTATGGGATGTGCGCGAATACACAGCGATATAGGGGACGTTATGAGATGTGCATAAAAACACGGCAATAAAGGGGAAGTTATGAGAGGTGCGCAAAAATACAGCAATACAGGGGAAGTTATGAGAGTTGCCTGAAAACACAGCAATATAAGGGGAGGTATGAGAGGTACACGAAAACACAGCGATATAGGCGAAGGTATGGGAGGTGCTCGAAAACAGAGCGATATAGGGAAAGGTATGAGACGTGTGCGAAACACAGCAATATAGGGCATGGTATGGGAGATGCACGAAAACACAGTGATATAGGGGAAGACATGAGAGGTGCGTGAAAACAGAGCGATATAGGGGACGCTATTGGACGTGCGTGAAAACCCAGTGACATAGGAGAAGATATGAGAGGTGTGCGAGAACACGGCGATATAGGTTAAATTATGAGAGGTGCGCGAAAACACGTTGATACAGGGAACTGTATCAGAAGTGCAAGAACACAGAGCGATATAGGGGAAGTAATGAGAGGAGCGGAAACATAGCGATATAGGTGAAGAAATGAGAGGTGCGCGAAAACACGGCGATATAGGGGAAGGTATGACAGGTGTGCAAAAACACAGCGATGTAGGCGAAGCCATGGGAGGTGCACGGGAAACAGGGCGATATAGGGGAAGGAATGAGAGGTGCACGAAGGCACAGTGATATAGAGGATGCTATGGGAGGTGCGTGAATACACAGAGATGTAGGAGACGTTATGAGATGTGCATGAAAACACGGCGATATTGGGGAAGCCATGAGAGGTGTGCAAAAATACAGCGATATAGGGGACGGTATGGGAGGTGTGCGAAAACAGGGCGACAGAGGGGAAGGTATGAGAGGTGCGTGAAGGCACAGCGATATAGGGAATGCTATGGCAGTTGCGCGAATACACAGCGATATATGGGACGTAAAGAGATGTGCATGAAATCGCGGCGATATTGGGGAAGCCATGAGTGGTGCGCAAAAATATGGCAATATAGGAGAAATTATGAGAGGTGCCTGAAAACACTGTGATATAGGGGGAGGTATGAGAGGTGCATGAAAACACGGCGATATTGGGGAAGGTATGGGAGGTGCGCGAAAGCAGGGCGATATAGGGGAAGTTATGAGAGGTGCGCGAATGCACAGCGATATAGGGGATGCTATGAGAGGTGCGCAAAAACACCGTCATATAGGGGAAGACATGAGAGGTGCGCAAAAACAGGACAATATAGTGGAACCTATGGGATGTGCGCGAAACCACGGCGATACAGGGGAATGTATCAGAGGTGCGAGAAAACACAGCGATATAGGGGATGCTATGGGAGGTGCGCGAAAACACAGCGATATAGGAGACGGTATGAGATGTGCATAAAAACATGGCGATATAGGGGGAGGTATGAGAGTTGCGCGAAAACTTGGCGTTACAGGGAAATGCATCAGAGGTGCCAGAAAAGACAGCTATGTAGTGGAATACATGAGAGGTGCGCGAAAACAGGGCAATATAGTGGAAGCTATGGGATGTGCACGAAAACAGGGCGATATAGGGGAAGCGATGAGAGGTGCACGAAAACACAGCGATACAGGGGAAGCAATGGGACGTGCGCGAAAACACAGTGATATATGGGAAGGTATGAGAGGTGTGCGATAACACGGTGATATAGGGGAAATTATGGGAGGTGTGCGAAAACACGGCGGTACGGCAAAATGTATCAGATGTGCGAGAAAACACAGCGATATAGGGGAAGTATTAAGAGGAGCGAAAACATAGCGATCTAGGTGAAGACATGAGAGGTGCGCGAAAACACGGCGATATAGGGGAAGCTATGAGAGGTGAGCAAAAACATGGCGATACAGGGGAACCTATGAGAGGTGAGCAATAACACAGGGATAAAGGTGAATCTATGGGATGTGCGCGAAAAGACAGCGATATAGGGGAATCTATGAGAGGTGCGCAACTCTCAGCGATATAGGGGATGTTATGAGAGGTGCGCGAATACACAGCGATATAGGGGACGTGATGAGATGTGCATGAAAACGCAGCGATATTGGGGAAGGTATGAGAGGTGCACAAAAACACAGCGATATAGGAGAAGTTATGAGAGGTGTGCGAAAACACAGCGATGTAGGCGAAGCCATGGGAGGTGCACGGGAAACAGGGCGATATAGGGGAAGGTATGAGCGATGCGCGAAGGCACAGCGATATGGAGGATGCTATGGGAGGTGCGTGAATACACAGAGATGTAGGAGACGTTATGAGATGTGCATGAAAACACGGCGATATTGAGGAAGCCATGAGAGGTGTGCAAAAATACAGCGATATGGGGGACGGTATGGGAGGTGTGCGAAAACAGGGCGACAGAGGGGAAGGTATGAGAGGTGCGCGAAGGCACAGCGATATAGGGGATGCTATGGCAGTTGCGCGAATACACAGCGATATAGGGGATGCTATGAGAGGTGCGCGAATACACAGCGATATTGGGGAAATTATGAGAGGTGTATGAAAACTCAGCGATATTAGGGAAGGTATGAGAGGTGCACAAAAACTCAGTGATATAGTAGAAGTTATGAGAGGTGTGTGAAAACACAGCGATATAGGGGAAGGTATGAAAGGTGCACGGAAACACAGCGATATAGGGGAAGGAATCGGAGGTGCGCGAAAACAGGGCGATATAGGGGAAGGTATGAGAGGTGCACGAAGGCACAGCGATATAGGGGATGCTATGGGAGGTGTGCGAATACACAGCGATATAGGGGAAGACATGAGAGGTGCGTGAAAACACAGCTATATAGGGGACGCTATTGGACGTGTGCGAAAACAAAGTGATATAGGGGAAGATATGAGAGGTGTGCGAGAACATGGCAATATAGGTGAAATTATGAGAGGTGCGCGAAAACACGTTGATACAGGGAACTGTATCAGATGTGCAAGTACACAGAGAGATATAGGGGAAGTAATGAGAGGAGCGGAAACACAGCGATATAGGTGAAGACATGAGAGGTGCGCGAAAATACGGCGATATAGGGGAAGCTATGAGAGGGAAGCAATAACACAGCGATAAAGGTGAAGTTATGGGATGTGCGCGGGAATCAGGGCAATATAGGGGAAGGTATGAGTGATGCGCAAAGGCACAGCGATATAGGGGATGCTATGGGAGGTGCGTGAATACACAGAGATCTAGGAGACGTTATGAGATGTGCGTGAAAACACGGCGATATTGGGGAAGCCATGTGAGGTGTGCAAAAATACAGCGATATAGGGGACGGTATGGGAACTGTGCGAAAACAGGGCGACATAGGTGAAGGTATGAGAGGTGCGCAAAGGCACAGCGATGTAGAGGATGCTATGGCAGGTGCGCGAATACACAGCGATATATGGGATATTAAGAGATGTGCATGAAGACATGGCGATATTGGGGAAGCCATGAGAGGTGCACGAAAACAGCGATGTAGGCGAAGCTGTGGGAGGTGCGCGAAAACACAGCGATTTTGGGGAAGGTATGAGATGTGCATGAATACACGGCGATAGTCGGGAAGCCATGAGAGGTGTGCGAAAACACAGCGATTTTGGGGAAAATATGAGAGCTGCGTGAAAACACAGTGATATTGGGGAAGGTAAGAGAGGAGCGCGAAACAGGGCGATATAGGGGAAGTTATGAGAGATGCGTAAAAACCCAGCGACATTGGGGACGTTATGAGATGTACATGAAAACACGGTGATATTGGGGAAGGTATGAGAGGTGTGCAAAAACACTGCGATATACGGGAATGCATGAGAGGTGCGCGCAGGCACAGTGATATAGGGGATGGTATGGGAGGTACGCGAATACACAGCGATTAAGGGGACGTTATGAGATGTGCGCAAAAATACATCGATATAGGGGAAGGTATGTGAGTGCGTGAAAACACAGCAATATAGGGAAAGCTATGAGATGTGCATGAGTACACGGCAATAGTCGGGAAGCCATGAGAGGTGTGTGAAAACACAGCAATATAGGGGAAGGTATGAGAGCAGCGTGAAAACACATTTTTATAGAGGAAGGTATGAGAGGAGTGCAAAAACAGGGCGATATAGGGGAAGTTATGAGATGTGCATGAAAACACGGCGATATAGGGGAGGGTATAAGAGGTGCGCAAAACACAGCGATATGGGAGAAGGTATGAGAGGTGCACGAAAACAGCGATATAGGTGAAGGAATGGGAGGTGCGCGAAAACAGGACGATATTTGGGAAGGTATGAGAGGTGCGCGAAGGCACAGCGATATAAGGGATGCTATGGGAGGTGCGCGAATACACAGCCATATAGAGGACGTTATGAGATGTGCATAACAACACGGCGATATAGGGTAAGCTATGAGAGGTGCGCAAAAACATGGCGATATAGGGGAAGCTATGAGAGGTGAGCAATAACACAGCGATAAAGGTGAATCTATGGGATGTGCGCGAAAAGACAGCTATATAGGGGAAGGTATGAGAGGTGCACAAGGCACAGCGATATAGGGGGAGGTATGAGAGGTGCACGAAAACACAGCGATATAGGGGACGTGATGAGATCTGCATGAAAACACAGTGATATTAGGGAAGGTATGAGAGGTGCACAAAAACACAGCGATATAGGAGAAGTTATGAGAGGTGTGAGAAAACACAGCGATGTAGGGGAGGTATGAAAGGTGCATGAAAACACAGCGATATAGGGGAAGGTATGGAAGGTGCGCGAAAATGGGGCGATATAGGGGAAGGTATGAGAGGTGCGCGAAGGCACAGCAATATAAGGGATGCTATGGGATGTGCGCGAATACACAGCGATATAGGGGACGTTATGAGATGTGCATGAAAACACGGCAATATAGGGGAAGGTATAAGAGCTGCGCAAAAATACAGTGATATAGGAGAAGTTATGAGAGGTGCATGAAAACACAGCGATATAAGGGAAGGTATGAGAGGTGCACGAAAACACAGCGATATTGGGGACGGTATGGGAGGTGCTCAAAAACAGGGCGATATAGGGGAAGTTATGAGAAGTGCTCGAAGGCACAGCGATATAGGGGATGCTATGAGAGGTGCGCGAAAACACCGTGATATTGTGGAAGACATGAGAGGTGCGCAAAAACAGGGCAATATAGTGGAACCTATGGGATGGGCACGAAACCACGGCGATACAGGGGAATGTATCAGAGGTGCGAGAAAACACTGCGATATAGGGGACGCTATGGGACATGCGCAAAAAAGCAGTGATATATGGGAAGGTATGAGAGGTGTGCGAGAACACGGCGATATAGGGGAAATTGTAAGAGGTGCGCGAAAACATGCAATACAGGAGAATGTATCAGAGGTGCGAGAAAACACAGCGAAATAGGGGAAATTGTAAGAGGTGCGCGAAAACATGCAATACAGGAGAATGTATCAGAGGTGCGAGATAACACAGCGAAATAGGGGAAATTGTAAGAGGTGCGTGAAAACATGCAATACAGGAGAATGTATCAGAGGTGTGAGAAAACACAGCGATATAGGGGAAGTAATGATAGGAGCAAAAACATAGCGATATAGGTGAAGATATGCGAGGTGTGCGAAAACACGGCGATATATGGTAAGCTATGAGAGGTGAGCAATAACACAGCGATCAAGGTGAAGCTAAGGGATGTGCGTGAAAACAGCGATGTAGGCGAAGCTATGGGAGGTGCGCGAAAGCACAGTGATATAGGGGAAGGTATGAGATGTGCGCAAAAATACATCGATATAGGGGAAGGTATGAGAGCTGCGTGAAAACACAGCGATATAGGGGAAGTTATGAGAGGTGCGTGAAGACCCAGCGACATTGGGGACGTTATGAGATGTGCATGAAAACACGGTGATATTGGGGAAGGTATGAGAGGTGTGCAAAAACACAGCGATATAAGGGAATGCATGAGAGGAGTACGAAAACACAGCGATATCGGGAAAGTATGGGATGTGCGCGAAAACAGGGCGATATAGGGGAATGCATGAGAGGTGAGCAAAAACATGGCGATACAGGGGAAGCTATGGGAGGTGCGTGAATACACAGCGATATAGGGGAGGTGATGAGATGTGTATGAAAATGCAACGATATTAGTGAAGGTATGAGAGGTACGCGAGAACACAGAGATATAGGGGAAGGTATGAGAGGTGCACGAAAACAGCGATATAGGGGAAGGTATGAGAGGTGCATGAAAACAGGGCGATATATGTGAAGGAATGGGAGGTGTGCGAAAACAGGGTGATATAGATGAAGTTATGAGAGGTATGCGAAGGCACAGCAATATAGGGGATTCTATGGAATGTGCGCGAAAACACAGTGATATAGGGGAAGACAGGAGAGGTGCGCAAAAACACGGCGATATAGGGGAATCTATGAGAGGTGAGCAATAACACAGCGATAAAGGTGAATCTATGCGATGTGCGCGTAAAGACAGCGATATAGGAAAAGGTATGAGAGGTGCGCAAGGCACAGCGATATAGGGGATGCTATGGGAGGTGCGTGAATACACAGCGATATAGGGGACGTGATGAGATGTGCATGAAAACGCAGCGATATTAGGGAAGGTATGAGAGGTGCACAAAAGCACAGCGATATAGGAGATGTTATGAGAGTTGTGTGAAAAGACAGCGATATAGGGGAAGGTATGAGAGGTGCACGAAAACAGTGATATAGGGGAAGGTATGAGAGGTGTGCGAGAACGCGGCGATATAGGGGAAATTGTAAGAGGTGCGCAAAAGCATGGCAATACAGGAGAATGTATCAGAGGTGCACGAAAACACAGCGATATAGGGGACGTGATGAGATGTGCATGAAAACGCACTGATATTAGGGAAGGTATGAGAGGTGCACAAAAACACAGCGATATAGGAGAAGTTATGAGAGGTGTGTGAAAACACAGCGATATAGGGAGAGGTATGAGAGGTGCATGAAAACACTGCGATATAGGGGAAGATGTGGAAGGTGCGCGTAAACGGGGCGATATAGGGGAGTGTATGAGAGGTGCGCGAAGGCACAGCATTATAAGGGATGCTATGGGATGTGCGCGAATACACAGCGATATAGGGGACGTTATGAGATGTGCATAAAAACACGGCAATATAGGGGAAGTTATCAGAGGTGCGCAAAATTACAGCAATACAGGGGAAGTTATGAGAGGTGCGTGAAAACACAGCGATATAAGGGGAGTATGAGAGGTACACGAAAACACAGCGATATAGGGGAAGGTATGGGAGGTGCTCGAAAACAGTGCGATATAGGGAAAGGTATGAGACGTGTGCGAAACACAGCAATATAGGGGATGGTATGGGAGATGCACGAAAACACAGTGATATAGGGGAAGACATGAGAGGTGCGTGAAAACAGAGTGATATAGGGGACGCTTTTGTACGTGCGCGAAAACACAGTCATATAGGGGAAGGTATGAGAGGTGTGCGAGAACACGGCGATATAGGTGAAATTATGAGAGGTGCGCAAAAACACATTGATACAGGGAACTGTAATAGAAGTGCAAGAACACAGAGCGATATAGGGGAAGTAATGAGAGGAGCGGAAACATAGCGATATAGGTGAAGAAATGAAGGTGCGCGAAAACACGGCGATATAGGGGAACGTATGGGATGTGCGCGAAACCACGGCGATACAGAGGAATGTATCAGAGCTGCGAGAAAACACAGCGATATAGGGGATGCTATGGGAGGTGCGCGAAAACACAGCGATATAGGAGACGGTATCGGATGTGCATAAAACCATGCTGATATAGGGGGAGGTGTGAGAATTGCGCGAAAACTTGGCGTTACAGGGGAATGCATCAGAGGTGCCAGAAAACACAGCTATGTAGTGGAATACATGAGAGGTGTGTGAAAACAGGGCAATATAGTGGAAGCTATGGGATGTGTACGAAAACTGGGCGATATAGCTGAAGCTATGAGAGGTGTGCGAAAACACAGCGATATAGGGGACGCAATGGAACGTGCGCGAAAACACAGTGATATAGGGGAAGGTATGAGAGGTGTGCGAGAACTCGGTGATATAGGGGAAATTATGAGAGGTGTGCGAAAACACGGCGATATGGCAAAATGTATCAGATGTGCGAGAAAACACAGCGATATAGGGGAAGTATTGAGAGGAGCGAAAACATAGCGATCTAGCTGAAGACATGAGAGGTGCGCGAAAACACGACGATATAGGGGAAGCTATGAGAGGTGAGCAAAAACACAGCGATACAGGGGAACCTATGAGAGGTGAGCAATAACACAGGGATAAAGGTGAATCTATGGGATGTGCGCGAAATGACAGCGATATAGGGGAATCTATGAGAGGTGCACAACTCACAGCGATATAGGGGATGCTATGAGAGGTGCGTGAATACACAGCGATATAGGGGACGTGATGAGATGTGCATGAAAACGCAGCGATATTGGGGAAGGTATGAGAGGTGCACAAAAACACAGCGATATAGGAGAAGTTATGAGAGGTGTGCGAAAACACAGCGATGTAGGGGAAGGTATGAAAGGTGCACGAAAACACAGAGATATATATGGGAAGGAATGGGAGGTGCACGAATACACAGCGATATAAGGGACGTTATGAAATGTGCATGAAAACGCAGCGATATTGGGGAAGGTATGAGAGGTGCACAAAAACACAACGATATAGGAGAAGTTATGAGAGGTGAGCAAAAACACGGCGATACAGGGGAAGCTATGAGAGGTGCGCAAGGCACAGCGATATAGGGGAAGCTATGAGAGGTGCGCAAGCACAGCGATATAGGGGATGCTATGAGAGGTGCGCGAATACACAGCGATACTGGGGAAATTATGAGAGGTGTATGAAAACTCAGCGATATTAGGGAAGGTATGAGAGGTGCACAAAAACTCAGTGATATAAGAGAAATTATGAGAGGTGTGTGAAAACACAACGATATAGGGGAAGGTATGAAAGGTGCAGGAAAACACAGCGATATAGGGGAAGGAATCGGAGGTGCGCGAAAACGGCGATATAGGGGAAGGTATGAGAGGTGCACGAAGGCACAGCGATATAGTGGATGCTATGGGAGGTGCGCAAATACACAGCGATATAGGGGAAGACATTAGAGGTGCGTGAAAACACAGCGATAATGGGGACGCTATTGGACGTGCGCGAAAACACAGTGATATAGGGGAAGATATGAGACATGTGCGAGAACATGGCAATATAGGTGAAATTATGAGAGGTGCGCGAAAACACCTTGATACAGGGAACTGTATCAGATGTGCAAGAACACAGAGAGATATAGGGAAGTAATGAGAGGCGCGGAAACACAGCGATATCGGTGAAGACATGAGAGGTGAGTGAAAACACAGCGATATGGGGACGCTATTAGACGTGCGCGAAAACACAGTGATATAGGGGAACATATGAGAGGTGTGCGAGAACACGGCAATATGGGTGAAATTATGAGAGGTGCGCGAAAACAATGATGTAGGCGAAGCTATGGGAGGTGCGCGAAAGCACAGCGATATAGGGGAAGATATGAGAGGAGCGTGAAAGCAGGGCGATATAGTGGAGGTTATGAGAGGTGCGTGAAAACCCAGCGACATTGGGGACGTTATGAGATGTGCATGAAACCACGGTGATATTGGGGAAGGTATGAGAGGTGTGCAAAAACACAGCGGTATACGGGAATGCATGAGAGGTGCGCGAAGGCACAGTGATATAGGGGGTGGTATGGGAGGTGCGCGAATACATAGCGATATAGGGGACGTTATGAGATGTGCGCAAAAATACATCGATATGGGGAAGTTATGAGAGGTGCGCGAAAACACAGCGATATAGGGAAAGCTATGAGATGTGCATGAATTCACGGCGATAGTCGGTAAGCCATGAGAGGTGTGCGAAAACAGGGCGATATAGGGGAAGTTATGAGAGGTGCATGAAAAAACGACGATATAGGGGAAGGTATGAGAGGTGCGCGAAGGCACAGCGATATAGGAGAAGGTATGAGAGGTGCACGAAAGCAGCGATATAGGTAAAGGAATGGGAGGTGCACGAAAACAGGGCGATATTTGGGAAGGTATGAGAGGTGCGCGAAAGCACAGCGATATAAGGGATGCTATGGGAGGTGCGCGAATGCACAGCGCTATAGAGGACGTTATGAGATGTGCATAAAAACACAGCGATATAGGGGAAGTTATGAGAGTTGCGCAAAAATGCAGCAATATAGGAGAAGTTATGAGAGGTGAGTGAAAACACAGCGATATAGGGGAAGGCATGAGAGGTACGCGAAGGCACAGTTATATAGGGGTGCTATGGGAGGTGCACGAATACACAGCGATATAGGGGATGCTATGGGATGTGCGTGAAAACACAGTGATATAGGAGACGGTATGAGATGTGCATGAAAACACAACGATATAGGGGAAGCTATGAGAGGTACAGGAAGGCACAGCGATATAACGGATGGTATGGGATGTGCGCGAAAACACAGCGTTACAGGGGACGCTATGGGAGGTGCGTGAAAACACAACGATATAGGGGAAGGTATGAGAGGTGCACAATAATACAGCGATATAGGGGAAGGTATGGGAGGTGCGCGAAAACAGGGCGATATAGGGGACGTTATGAGATGTGCATGAAAACACGGCAATATAGGGTAGGTAAGAGAGGTGCCCGAAAACACAGCGTTATAGTGCACGCTATGGGACGTGCGTGAAAACACGGCGATATAGGGGAAATTATGAGAGGTGCGCGAAAACACGGCGATACAGGGGAACGTATCAGAAGTGCGAGAAAACACAGCGAGATAGGGGAAGTAATGAGAGGAGCGAAACATAGCAATCTAGGTGAAGACATGAGAGGTGCGCGAAAACACAGCGATATAGGGGAAGCCATGAAAGGTGAGCAAAAACACGGCAATATAGGGAAAGCTCTGCGAGGTGTGCAATAACACAGTGATTAAGTTGAATCTATGGAATGTGTGCGAAAAGACACCGATATAGGGGAAGGAATGGGAGGTGCGCAAGGCACAGCGATATAGGGGATGCTATGGGAGTTTCGTGAATACACAGCAATATACGGGACGTTATGAGATGTGCATGACAACGCAGCGATATTAGGGAAGGTATGAGAGGTTCACAAAAACACAGCGACATAGGAGAATGAATGGGAAGTGCGTGAAAACAGGGCGATATAGGCGAAGGTATGAGAAATGCGCGAAGGCACAGCAATATGTGGGAGGCTATGGGAGGTGCGCGACTACACAGTGATATAGGGGACGTTATGAGATGTGCATAAAAACACAGCGATATGGGGGTTGTTATGAGAGGTGCGCAAAAATGCAGCAATATGGAGAAGTTATGAGAGGTGCGTGAAACACAGCGCTATAGGGGAAGGTATGAGAGGTGTGCGAAAACAGGGCGATAAAGGGGACAGTACGAGATGGGCATGAATACACGGCGATATTGGGGAAGCCATGAGAGGTGCATGAAAACACAACGATATAGGGGAAGGTATGAGAGGTGTGCAAAAACACAGCGATATCGGGGAAGTTATGGGAAGTGAGCGAAAACAGGGCGATATAGGGGAAGGTATGAGAGGTACGCGAAGGCACAGTGATATAGGGGGTATGGGAGGTGCACGAATACACAGCTATATAGGGGACGTTATGAGATGTGCATGAAAACACGGCAATATGGGGTAAGGTATGAGAGGTGCGCAAAAATACAGCATTATAGCAGAATTTATGAGAGGTGCATGAAAACACAGTAATGTAGGGCAAGGTATGAGAAGTGCACGAAAACACAGCAATATAGGGGAAGGAATGGGAGGTGGGTGAAACAGTGCGATATAGGGGAAGGTATGAGAGGTGCCCGAAAACACAGCGATATAGGGGAGGCTATGGGACGTGCGCGCAAACACGGCAATATAGGGGAACTTATGAGAAGTGCACGAAAACACGGCGATACAGGGGAATGTATCAGAGGTGCGAGAAAGCACAGCGATATAGGGGACGTTATGAGATGTGCATGAAAACACAGCGATATAGGGGAAGATATGAGAGGTACATGAAAACACGGCAATATGGGAGAATGTATCAGAGGTGTGAGAAAACACAGCGATATAGGTGAAGTAATGAGAGGAGCGAAAACATAGCGATCTAGGTGAAGACATGAGAGGTGCGCGAAAACACGGTGATATAGGGGAAGCTATGAGAGGTGAGCAAAAACACGGCGATATAGGGGAAGCTGTGAGAGGTGTGCAATAACACAGCGATAAATTTGAATCTATGGGATGTGCGCGAAAAGACAGCGATATAGGGGAAGGTATGAGAAGTGCGCAAGGCACAGCAATATAGGGGATGCTAATGGGAAGTGTGTGAATACACAGCGATTTTGGGGACGTATGAGATGTGCATTAAAATGCAGCGATATTAAGGAAGAAATAAGAGGTGCAGAAAACAAGGGCGATATAGGAGAAGTTATGAGAGGTGTGTGAAAACACAACGATATAGGGGAATGTATGAGAGATGCACGAAAACACAGCGATATAGGGGAAGGTCTGGGAGGTGCGCGAAAACACAGTGATATAGGGGATGCTATGGGATGTGCGTGAAAACACAGTGATATAGGAGACGGTATGAGATGTGCATGAAAGCACAACGATATAGGGGAAGATATGAGAGGTACAGGAAGGCACAGCGATATAACGGATGGTATGGGATGTGCGCGAAAACACAGCGATATAGGGGACGCTATGGGAGGTGCGCGAAAACACGGCGATACAGGGGAATGTATCAGAGGTGCGAGAAAACACAGCGAGATAGGGGAAGTAATGAGAGAAGCAAAATCATAGCGATCTAGGTGAAGACATGAGAGGTGCGCGAAAACACAGCGATATAGGTGAAGCTATGAAAGGTGAGCAAAAACACGGCGATATAGGGGAAGCTCTGCGAGGTGTGCAATAACACAGTGATAAAGTTGAATCTATGGGATGTGTGCGAAAAGACTCCGATATAGGGGAAGGTATGGGAGGTGCGCAAGGCACAGCGATATAGGGGATGCTATGGGAGGTGCGTGAATACACAGCGATAAAGGGGACGTTATGAGATGTGCAGGAAGAAGCAGCGATATTTGGGAAGATATAAGAGGTGCACAAAAACACAGCGATATAGGAGAAGTTATGAGAGGTGCGTGAAAACACAGCGATATAGAGGGAGGTAGAGGTGCACGAAAACACTGCGATACAGGGAAGGTATGGGAGGTGCTCGAAAACAGGGCGATATAGGGGACGGTATGAGATTTGTATGAAAACATGGCGATATAGGTGAAGACATGCGAGGTGCGTGAAACACGGCGATATAGGGGAAGCTATGAGAGGTGAGCAATAACACAGCAATCAAGGTGAAGCTATGGGATGTGCGTGAAAACAGCGATGTATGCAAAGCTATGGAGGTGCACGAAAACACAGCGAAATCGGGGAAGGTATGGGAGGTGAGCGAAAACAGGGCGATATAGGGGAAGGTATGAGAGGTGCGGAAGGCACAGTGATATAGGGTATGCTATGGGAGGTGCGCGAATGCACAGTGATATAGTGGAGGTTATGAGATGTGCATGAAGACATGGCAATATAGGGGAAGGTATGAGATGTGCGCAAAAGTACAGCGATATATGAAAAGTTATCAGAGGTGCGTGAAAACACAGCGATATAGGGGAAGGTATGAGAGGTGCACGGAAACACAGCGATATAGTGGAAGGAATGGGAGGTGCGCGAAAACAGGGCGATATAGGGGATGGTATGAGAGGTGCGCGAAAACAGGGCAATATAGTGGAAGCTATGGGATGTGCGCGAAAACAGGGCGATATAGGGGAAGGTATGAGAGGTGCCAGAAAACACAGCGATATAGGGGACGCGATGGGACGTGTGCCAAAACATGTCGATATAGGGGAAATTATTAGAGGTGCGCGAAAACACGGAGATGCAGGGGAATGTATCAGAGGTGCGAGAAAGCACAGCGATATAGGGGACGTTATGAGATGTGCATGAAAACACAGCGATATAGGTGAAGGTATGAGAGGTGCACGAAAACACAGCAATATAGGGGAATGTATAGGAGGTGAGCAAAAACAGGGCGATATAGGGGAAGATATGAGAGGTACACGAAGGCACAGCGATATAAGGGATGTTATGGGATGTTCGCAAAAACACAGTGATATAGGGGATGGAATGAGATGTGTATGAAAACACGGCGATATAGAGGAAGCTATGAGAGGTGCGCGAAAACACGGCGATATGGGAGAATATATCAGAGGTGCGTGAAAACACGACGATATAGGGGAAGCTATGAGGGGTGAGCAAAAACACGGCGATATTGGGGAAGCTATGAGATGTGTGCAATAACACAGCGATAAAGTTGAATCTATGGGATGTGCGCGAAAAGACAGCGATATAGGGGAAGATATAAGAGGTGCGCAAGGCACAGCGATATAGGGGACGTTATGAGATGTGCATGAAAACGTAGCGATATTAGGGAAGATATAAGAGGTGCACAAAAACACAGCGATATAGGAGAAGTTATGAGAGGTGTGTGAAAACACAGCGATATAGGGGAAGATATGAGAGGTGCAAGAAAACACAGTGATACAGGGGAAGGAATGAGAGGTGCGCGAAAACAGGGCGATATACGGGAAGGTATGAGAAGAGTGCGAAGGCACAGCAATATAGGGGATGCTATGGGAGGTGCGCGAAAACACAGTGATATAGGGGAAGACAAGAGAGGGGCGTGAAAGCAGGGCAATATAGTGGAAGCTATGAGAGGTGAGCAAAAACACGGCGATATAGGGGAAGCTTTTAGAAGTGAGCAATAACAGAGTGATAAAGGTGATTCTATGGGATGTGCATGAAAACACGGTAATATAGGGGAAGTTATGAGAGGTGCGCAAAATCGCAGCGATATAGGAGAAGTTATGAGAGGTGCGTGAAAACACAGCAATATAGGGGAAGGTATGAGAGGTGTGCGAAGGCGCAGCGATATAGGGGATGTTATGGGAGGTGCGCGAATACACAGTGATATAGTGGAAGACATGAGGGGTGCGCGAAAGCAGGGCAATATAGTGGAAGCTATGAGAGGTGAGCAAAAACATGGCGATATAGGGGAAGTTATGACAGGTGAGCAATAACAGCGATGAAGGTGAATCTATGGGATGTGCGCAAAAAGACAGCGATATAGGGGAAGGTATGCGAGGTGCGCAAGGCACAGCAATATAGGGGATGCTATGGGAGATGCGTGAATACACAGCGATATACGGGACGTTATGAGATGTGCATGAAAACACAGCGATATTAGGGAAGGTATGAGAGGTTCACAAAAGCACAGCAACATAGGAGAATGAATGGGAGGTGCGCGAAAACAGGGCGATATAGGGGAAGGTATGAGAGGTGCCCGAAAACACAGCGATATAGGGGAAGGAATGAGAGGCGCGCGAAAACACGGCGATACAGGGGAATGTATCAGAGGTGCGAGAAAGCCCAGCGAAATAGGGGACGTTATGAGATGTGCATGAAAACACAGTGATATAGGGGAAGATATGAGAGGTACACGAAGGCACAGCGATATAGGGGATGCTATGGGATGTGCGTGAAAATACGGCGATATGGGAGAATGTATCAGAGGTGCGAGATAACACAGCGATATAGGGGAAGTAATGAGAGGAGCGAAAACATAGCGATCTAGGTGAAGACATGAGAGGTGCGCGAAAAGACGTCG
The DNA here is from genome assembly GCF_030028105.1 of Mobula birostris. Classification (NCBI taxonomy): domain Eukaryota; kingdom Metazoa; phylum Chordata; class Chondrichthyes; order Myliobatiformes; family Myliobatidae; genus Mobula; species Mobula birostris. The sequence continues at coordinate 28,444 of NW_027274081.1, forward strand.
ATATAGGGGAAGCTATGAGAGGTGAGCAAAAACACGGCGATATAGGGGAAGCTGTGAGAGGTGTGCAATAACACAGCGATAAAGTTGAATCCATGGGATGTGTGCGTAAAGACAGCGATATAGGGGAAATTATGAGAGGTGCGCGAAAAAACGGCGATACAGGGGAATGTATCAGAGGTGCGAGAAAGCACAGCGATATAGGGGAAGTTATGAAATGTGCATGAAAACACAGCGATATAGTGGAAGATATGAGAGGTACACGAAGGCACAGCGCTATAGGGGATGCTATTGGATGTGCTTGAAAACGCAGTGATATTGGAGACGGTATGAGATGTGCATGAAAACACGGCGACATAGGGGAAGCTATGATAGGTGCGCGAAAACACGACGATATGGGAGAATGTATCAGAGGTGCGAGAAAGCACAGCGATATAGGGGAAGTAATGAGAGGAGCGAAAACATAGCGATCTAGGTGAAGACATGAGAGGTGCGCGAAAACACGGCGAAATAGGGGAAGCTATGAGAGGTGAGCAAAAACACGGCGATATAGGGGAAGCTGTGAGAGGTGTGCAATAACACAGCGATAATGTTGAATCTATGGGATGTGCGCGTAAAGACAGCGATATAGGGGAAGGTATGAGAGGTGCGCAAGGCACAGCGATATAGGGGATGCTATAGGAGGTGCGTGAATACACAGCGATATAGGGGACGTTATGAGATGTGCATTAAAACGCAGCGATATTAGGGAAGATATAAGAGGTGTACAAAAACACAGCGATATAGCAGAAGTTATGAGAGGTGTGTGAAAAAACAACGATATAGGGGAATGTATGAGTGGTGCACAAAAACACAGCGATATAGGGGAAGTATGAGATGTGCGCGAAGGCACAGCGATATAGGGGATTCTATGGGATGTGCGCGAATACACAGCGATATAGGGGACGTTATGAGATGTGCTGAAAAACACGGCGATATAGAGGAAGTTATGAGAGGTGAGTGAAAACACAGCGATATAGGAGGAGGTATGAAAGGTGCACGAAAACACAGCGATATAGGGGAAGGTATGGAAGGTGCTCGAAAACAGGGCGATATAGGGGAAGGTATGAGAGTAGAGCGAAGACAAAGCAATATAGGGGATGCTATGGGAGGTGCGCGAAAACGCAGTGATATAGGGGAAGACATGAGAGGTGCGTGAAAGCAGGACAATATAGTGGAAGCTATGAGAAGTGAGCAAAAACACGGCGATATAGGGGAAGCTATGAGAGGTGAGCAATAACACAGCGATAAAGGTGAATCTATGGGATGTGCGCGAAAAGACAGCGATATAGGGGAAGGTATGAGAGGTGCACAAGGCACAGCGATATGGGGGATTCTATGGGAGGTGCGCGAATACACAGCGATATAGGGGACATTATGAGATGTGCATAAAAACACGGCGATAGAGGGGAAGTTATGAGAGGTGCGCAAAAATACAGCAATATAGGGGCTGCTAAGGGAGGTGCGCGAAAACACAGTGATATAGTGGAAGACATGAGAGGTGCGTGAAAGCAGGACAATATAGTGGAAGCTATGAGAGGTGAGCAATAACGCAGTGATAAGGGTGAATCTATGGGATGTGCGCAAAAACACAGCTATATAGGGGAATGTATGAGAGGTTCACAAAAACACAGCGACAGGAGAATGAATGGGAAGTGTGCGAAAACAGGGCGATATAGGCGAAGGTATGAGAAGTGCGCGAAGGCACAGCAATATGTGGGAGGCTATGGGAGGTGCGCGACTACACAGTGATATGAGGACGTTATGAGATGTGCATAAAAACACAGCGATATGGGGAAAGTTATGAGAGGTGCGCAAAAATGCAGGGATATAGGAGAAGTTATGAGAGGTGCGTGAAAAGACAGCGATATAGGGGAAGGTATGAGAGGTGCGCGAAAACACCGTGATATAGGGGAAGACATGAGAGGTTTGCAAAAACAGGGCAATATAGTGGAAGCTATGGGACATGCGCGAAAGCACGGCGATACAGGGGAATGTATCAGAGGTGCGAGAAAACACAGCGATATAGGGGACACTATGGGACGTGCGCAAAAAAACAGTGATATAGGGGAAGGTATGAGAGGTGTGCGAGAACACGGCAATATAGGGGAAATTGTAAGAGGTGCGCAAAAACATGTCAATACAGAGGAATGTATCAGAGGTGTGAGAAAACACAGCGATATAGGGGAAGTAATGATAGGAGCAAAAACATAGCGATATAGGTGAAGACATGCGAGGTGCGTGAAAACACGGCGATATAGGGGAAGCTATGAGAGGTGAGCAATAACACAGCAATGAAGGTGAAGCTATGGGCTGTGCGCGAAAACAGCGATGTAGGCAAAGCTATGGGAGGTGCACGAAAACACAGCGAAATCGGGGAAGGTATGGGAGGTACACGAAGGCACAGCGCTATAGGGGATGCTATGGGATGTGCGTGAAAACACAGTAATATAGGAGACGGTATGAGATGTGCATGAAAACACGGCGATATAGGGGAAGCTATGATAGGTGCGCGAAAACACGGCGATATGGGAGAATGTATCAGAGGTGCGAGAAAACACAGCGATATAGGGGAAGTAATGAGAGGAGCGAAAACATAGCGATCTAGGTGAAGACATGAGAGGTGCGCGAAAACACGGCGATATAGGGGAAGCTATGAGAGGTGAGCAATAACACAGCGATCAAGGTGAAGCTATGGGAAGTGCGCAAAAACACAGCGATATAGGGGAAGGTATGAGAGGTGCGCAAGGCACAGCAATATAGGGGATGCTATGGGAGATGCGTGAATACACAGAGATATACGGGACGTTATGAGATGTGCATGAAAACGCAGCGATATTAAGGAAGGTATGAGAGGTTCACAAAAACGCAGCGATATAGGAGAATGAATGGGAGGTGCGCGAAAACAGGGCGATATAGGTGAAGGTATGAGAGGTGCGCGAAGGCACAGCAATATAGGGGATGCTAAGGGAGGTGCACGAATACACAGCGATATAGGGGACGTTAGGAGATGTGCATGAAAACACGGCAATATACGGGAAGCTATGAGAGGTGTGCGAAAACACGGCGATATTGGGGACGGTATGAGATTTGTATGAAGACACGGCGATATAGCGGAAGACATGAGAGGTGAGCGAAAACAGGGCAATATAGCGGAAGTTATGGGAGGTGCTCGAAAACAGGGCAATATAGGGGAAGGCATGAGAGGTGCGTGAAAACACAACGATATAGGAGAAGGTATGGGAGTTGCGCGAAAACGGCGATATAGGGGAAGGTATGAGAGGTGTGCGAAGGCACAGCAATATAGGGGATGCTATGGGAGATGCGCGAAAACACAGTGATATAGGGGATGCTATGAGAGGTGCGCAAAAACAGGGCAATATAGTGAAACCTATGGGATGTGTGCGAAAACACGGCGATACAGGGGAATGTATCAGAGGTGCGAGAAAACACAGCGATATAGGGGACGCTATGGGCCGTGCACGAAAACACAGTGATATAGGGGAAGTAATGAGAGGAGCGAAAACATACCGATGTCAGCGAAGCTATGGGAGGTGCGCGAAAACACAACGATATAGGGGACGGTATGAGATGTGCATGAATACAAGGCGATATTGGGGAAACCATGAGAGGTGCGCGAAAACACAATGATATAGGGGAAGGAATGAGAGGTGCGCGAAAACACGGCGATACAGGGGAATGTATCAGAGGTGCGAGAAAACAGCGACATAGGGGAAGTAATGAGAGGAGCGAAAACATAGCGATCTAGGTGAAGACATGAGAGGTGCGCGAAAACACGGCAATATAGGGGAAGCTATGAGAGGTGAGCAATAATACAGCGATAAAGTTGAATCTATGGGATGTGCGCGAAAAGACAGCGATATAGGGGAAGGTATGAGAGGTGCACAAGGCACAGCGATATAGGTGATGCTATGGGAGGTGCGTGAAAACACAGCGATATAGGGGACGCTATGAGATGTACATTAAAACGTAGCGATATTAGGGAAGATATAAGAGGTGCACAAAAACACAGCGATATAGGAGAAGTTATGAGAGGTGTGTGAAAACACAGCGATATAGTGGAAGGTATGAGAGGTGCGCGAAAACAGGGCGATATAGGGGAAGGTATGAGAGGTGCGCGAAGGCAGAGTGATATATGGGAATCTATTGGAGGTGCATGAATACACAGCGATATAGGGGACGTTATGAGATGTGCATAAAAACACGGCGATATAGGGGAAATTATGAGAGGTGCGCAAAAATACAGCAATATAGGAGAAGTTATGAGAGGTGAGTGAAAACACAGCGATATAGGGGGAGATATGAAAGGTGCACGAAAACACAGCGATATAGGGGAAGGTATCGGAGGTGCTCGAAAACAGGGCGATGTAGGAGAAGGTATGAGAGAAGTGCGAAGACACAGCAGTATAGGGGATGCTATGGGAGGTGCGCAAAAACACAGTGATATAGTGGAAGACATGAGAGGTGCGTGAAAGCAGGACAATATAGTGGAAGCTATGAGAGGTGAGCAATAACACAGTGATAAAGGTGAATCTATGGGATGTTCGCAAAAACACAGCTATATAGGGGAAGGTATGAGAGGTTCACAAAAACACAGCGACAGGAGAATGAATGGGAAGTGTGCGAAAACAGGGCGATATAGGCGAAGGTATGAGAAGTGCGCGAAGGCACAGCAATATGTGGGAGGCTATGGGAGGTGCGCGACTACACAGTGATATGAGGACGTTATGAGATGTGCATAAAAACACAGCGATATGGGGAAAGTTATGAGAGGTGCGCAAAAATGCAGCAATATAGGAGAAGTTATGAGAGGTGCGTGAAAAGACAGCGATATGGGGGAAGGTATGAGAGGTGTGCAAAAACAGAGCGATATAGTGGAAGGTATGAGAGGTGCGCGAAAACACCGTGATATAGGGGAAGACTTGAGAGGTGCGCAAAAACAGGGCAATATAGTGGAAGCTATGGGACATGTGCGAAAGCACGGCGATACCGGGGAATGTATCAGAGGTGCGAGAAAACACAGCGATATAGGGGACGCTATGGGACGTGCGCAAAAAAACAGTGATATAGGGGAAGGTATGAGAGGTGTGCGAGAACACGGCAATATAGGGGAAATTGTAAGAGGTGCGCAAAAACATGTCAATACAGGGGAATGTATCAGAGGTGCGAGAAAACACAGCGATATAGGGGAAGCTATGAGAGGTGAGCAATAACACAGCAATGAAGGTGAAGCTATGGGCTGTGCGCGAAAACAGTGATGTAGGCAAAGCTATGGGAGGTGCATGAAAACACAGCGAAATCGGGGAAGGTATGGAGGTACACGAAGGCACAGCGCTATAGGGGATGCTATGGGATGTGCGTGAAAACACAGTGATATAGGAGACGGTATGAGATGTGCATGAAAACACGGCGATATAGGGGAAGCTATGATAGGTGCGCGAAAACAGGGCGATATAGGGGAAGGTATGAGAGGTGCGGGAAGGCACAGTGATATAGGGTATGCTACGGGAGGTGCGCAAATGCACAGTGATATAGGGGAGGTTATGAGATGTGCATGAAAACACGGCAATATAGGGGAAGGTATGAGATGTGCGCAAAAGTACAGCGATATAGGAGAAGTTATGAGAGGTGCGTGAAAACACAGCGATATAGGGAAAGGTATGAGAGGTGAACGAAAGCACAAAATATAGGGGAAGGTATGGGAGATGCGCGAAAACAGGGCGATATAGGGGGCGTTATGAGATGTGCATGAAAACACATCAATATAGGGGAAGGTATGAGATGTGCGCAGTAATACAGTGATATAAGGGAAGGTATGAGAGCTGCACGAAAACACAGCGATATAGGGGAAGGTATAAGAGGTGCGCGAAAACAGGGCGATATATTGGAAGGTATGAGAGGTCCCCAAAAACACAGCGATATAGGGGACGCTATGGGACGTGCGTGAAAGCACAGTGATATAGTGGAAGTAATGAGAGGAGCGAAAACATAGCGATCTCAGCAAAGCTATGGGAGGTGCGCGAAAACACAGCGATAAAGGGGACGGTACGAGATGTGCATGTATACACGGCGATATTGGGGAAGCCATGAGAGGTGTGTGAAAACACAGCGATGTAGGGGAAAGTATGAGAGGTGTGCAATAACACAGCGATATAGGTGAAGTTATGAGAGGTGGGTGACAACACAGCGATACCGTGGAAGGAATGAGAGGTGCACGAAAACACAGCGATATCGGGGAAGTTATGGGAAGTGAGCGAAAACAGGGCGATATAGGGGAAAGTATGAGAGGTACGCGAAGGCACAGTTATATAGGGGTGCTATGGGAGGTGCACGAATACACAGCGATATAGGGGACGTTAGGAGATGTGCATGAAAACACGGCAATATAGGGGAAGTTATGAGAGGTGCGAAAAAATACAGCGTTATAACAGAATTTATGAGAGGTGCGTGAAAACACAGCAATATAGGGCAAGAAATGAGAGGTGCGCGAAAACAGGGCGATATAGGGGAAGGTATGAGAGGTGCGCAAGGTACAGCGATATAGGGGATGATATGGGAGGTGCGGGAATACACGGCGATATAGGGGACGTTATCAGACGTGCATTAAAACGCAGCGATATTAGGGATGATATAAGAGGTGAACAAAAACACAGCGATATAAGAGAAGTTATGAGAGGTGTGTGAAAACACAGCGATATAGGGGAAGGTATGAGAGGTGCACGAAAACACAGCGATATAGGGGAAGGAATGAGAGGTGCGCGAAGGCAGAGTGATATATGGGAATCTATTGGAGGTGCATGAATACACAGCGATATAGGGGACGTTATGAGATGTGCATAAAAACACGGCGATATAGGGGAAATTATGAGAGGTGCGCAAAAATACAGCAATATAGGAGAAGTTATGAGAGGTGAGCAAAAACACGGCGATATAGGCGAAGCTATGAGAGGTGAGCAATAACACAGCGATAAGAGTGAATCTATGGGATGTGCGCAAAAAAACAGCGATATAGGGGAAGGTATGAGAGGTGCGCAAGGCACAGCAATATGGAGGATGCTATGGGAGATGCGTGAATACACAGCTATATAAGGGACGTTATGAGATGTGCATGAAAACGCAACGATATTAGGGAAGGTATGAGAGATTCACAAAAACACAGCGATATAGGAGAATGAATTGGAGGTGCGCGAAAACAGGGCGATATAGGTGAAGGTATGAGAGCTGCGCGAAGGCACAGCAATATAGGGGATGCTATGGGAGGTGCGCGACTACACAGTGATATAGGGGACGTTATGAGATGTGCATGAAAACACGGCGATATAGGGGAAGTTATGAGAGGTGCACAAAAATGCAGCACTATAGGAGAAGTTATGAGAGGTGTGTGAAAACACAGCGATATAGGGGAAGGAATGCGAGGTGCGCGAAGGCACAGCGATATATGGGATTCTATTGGATGTGCATGAATATACAGCGATATAGGAGACGGTATGAGATGTGCATGAATACACTGCGATAGTCGGGAAACAATGACAGGTGTGTGAAAACACAACAATATAGGGGAAGTTATGAGAGGTGCGTGAAAACACAGTGATATAGGGGAAGGTATGAGAGGTGCACGAAATCACAGCGATATAGGGGAATGTATGGGAGGTGCTCGAAAACAGGGCGATATAGGGGAAGGTATGAGATGAGTGCGAAGACACAGCAATATAGGGGATGCTATGGGAGGTACGCGAAAACACAGTGATATAGGGGAAGACATGAGAAGTGCGTGAAAGCAGGACAATATAGTGGAAGCTATGAGAGGTGAGCAAAAACATGGTGATATAGGGGAAGCTATGAGAGGTGAGCAATAACACAGCGATAAAGGTGAATCTATGGGATGTGCGCAAAAACACAGCTATATGGGGGAAGGTATGAGAGGTGCGCAAGGCACAGCGATATAGGGGATGCTATGGGAGGTGTGTGAATACACAGCGATATAGGGGACGTTATGAGATGTGCAGGAAGAAGCAGCGATATTAGGGAAGATATAAGATGTGCACAAAAACACAGCGATATAGGAGAAGTTAAGAGAGGTGCGTGAAAACACAGCGATATAGAGGGAGGTATGAGAGGTGCACGAAAACACAGCGATACAGGGGAAAGTATGGGAGGTGCTCGAAAACAGGGCGATATAGTGGACGGTATGAGATTTGTATGAAAACACGGCGATATAGGGGAAGCTATGAGAGGTGCGCGAAAACACGGCAATATAGGGGACGGTATGAGAGGTGCGCAAGGCACAGCGATATAGGGGATGCTATGGGAGGTGCGTGAATACACAGCGATATACGGGACGTTATGAGATGTGCATGAAAACGCAGCGATATTAGGGAAGGTATGAGAGGTTCACAAAAACAGCGACATAGGAGAATGAATGGGAAGTGTGCGAAAACAGGGCGATAAAGGCGAAGGTATGAGAAATGCGCGAAGGCACAGCAATATGTGAAAGGCTATGGGAGGTGCGCGACTACACAGTGATATATGGGACGTTATGAGATGTGCATAAAAACACAGCGATATGGGGGAAGTTATGAGAGGTGGGCAAAAATGCAGCAATATTGGAGAAGTTATGAGAGGTGCGTGAAAACACAGCGATATAGGGGAAGGTATGAGAGGTGCGCAAAGGCACAGCGATATAGGGGATGTTATCGGAGGTGCGCGAATACAGGGCAATATAGGGGACGTTATGAGATGTGCATGAAAACGCAGCGATATTAGGGAAGATATCAGAGGTGCACAAAAACAAAGCGATATAGGAGAAGTTATGAGAGGTGTGTGAAAACACATCGATATAGGGGAAGGAATGAGAGGTGCGCGAAAACAGGGCGATATAGGGGAAGGTATGAGAGGTGCACGAAGGCAGAGTGATATATGGGAATCTATTGGAGGTGCATGAATACACAGCGATATAGGGGACGTTATGAGATGTGCATAAAAACACGGCGATATAGGGGAAATTATGAGAGGTGCGCAAAAATACAGCAATATAGGAGAAGTTATGAGAGGTGAGTGAAAACACAGCGATATAGGGGGATGTATGAAAGGTGCACGAAAACACAGCGATATAGGGGAAGGTATCGGAGGTGCTCGAAAACTGGGCAATGTAGGGGAAGTTATGACAGGAGTGTGAAGACACAGCAATATAGGGGATGCTATGGGAGGTGCGCGAAAACACAGTGATATATGGGAAGATATGAGAGGTGCGTGAAAGTAGCGTAATATAGTGGAAGCTATGAGAGGTGAGCAAAAACACGGTGATATAGGGGAAGCTATGAGAGGTGAGCAATAACACAGCGATAAAGGTGAATCTATGGGATGTGCGCAAAAACACAGCGATACAGGAGAATGAATGGGAGGTGAGCGAAAACAGGGCGATATAGGTGAAGGTATGAGAGGTATGCGAAGGCACAGCAATATAGGGGATGCTATGGGAGGTGCGCGACTACACAGTGATATAGGGGCGTTATAAGATGTGCATGAAAACACATTCATATAGGGGAAGTTATGAGAGGTGCACAAAAATGCAGCACTATAGGAGAAGTTATGAGAGGTGTGTGAAAACACAGCGATATAGGGGAAGGAATGAGAGGTGCGCGAAAACAGGGCGATATAGGGGAAGGTATGAGAGGTGCGCGAAGGCACAGCGATATATGGGATTCTATTGGATGTGCATGAATATACAGCGATATAGGAGACGGTATGAGATGTGCATGAATACACTGCGATAGTCGGGAAACAAAGACAGGTGTGTGAAAACACAACAATATAGGGGAAGTTATGAGAGGTGCGTGAAAACACAGTGATATAGGGGAAGGTATGAGAGGTGCACGAAAACACAGCGATATAGGGGAATGTATGGGAGGTGCTCGAAAACAGGGCGATATAGGGGAAGTTATGAGAGGAGTGCGAAGACACAGCCATATAGGGGATGCTATGGGAGGTACGCGAAAACACAGTGATATAGGGGAAGACATGAGAGGTGCGTGAAAGCAGGACAATATAGTGGAAGCTATGAGAGGTGAGCAAAAACATGGTGATATAGGGGAAGCTATGAGAGGTGAGCAATAACACAGCGATAAGGGTGAATCTATGGGATGTGCGCAAAAACACAGCTATATGGGGAAGGTATGAGAGGTGCGCAAGGCACAGCGATATAGGGGATGCTGTGGGAGGTGCGTGAATACACAGCGATATACGGGACGTTATGAGGTGTGCATGAAAACGCAGCGATATTAGGGAAGGTATGAGAGGTTCACCAAAGCACAGCGACATAGGAGAATGAATAGGAAGTGTGCGAAAACAGGGCGATATAGGTGAAGGTATGAGAAGTGCGCGAAGGCACAGCAATATGTGGGAGGCTATGGGAGGTGCGCGACTGCACAGTGATATGGGGGACGTTATGAGATGTGCATAAAAACACAGCGATATAGGGGAAGTTATGAGAGGTGCGCAAAAATGCAGCAATATAGGAGAAGTTATGAGAAGTGCGTGAAAACACAGCGATATAGGGGAAATTATGAGAGGTGCGCGAAAACACGGCGATACAGGGGAATGTATCAGAGGTGTGAGAAAACACAGCGATATAGGGGAAGTAATGAGAAGAGCGAAAACATAGCGATCCAGGTGAAGACATGAGAGGTGCGCGAAAACACGGCGATATAGGGGAAGCTATGAAAGGTGAGCAAAAACACGGCGATATAGGGGAAGCTCTGAGAGGTGTGCAATAACACAGTGATAAAGTTGAATCTATGGGATGTGTGCGAAAAGACAGCGATATAGGCGAAGGTATGGGAGGTGCGCGAAGGCACAGCAATATGTGAGAGGCTATGGGAGGTGCGCGACTACACAGTGATATAGGGGACGTTATGAGATGTGCATAAAAACACAGCGATATGGGGGAAGTTATGAGAGGTGCGCAAAAATGCAGCAATATTGGAGAAGTTATGAGAGGTGCGTGAAAACACAGCGATATAGGGGAAGGTATGAGAGGTGCGCAAAGGCACAGCGATATAGGGGATGTTATGGGAGGTGCGCGAAAACAGGGCGATATAGATGAAGTTATGAGAGGTATGCGAAGGCACAGCAATATAGGGGATGCTATGGAATGTGCGCGAAAACACAGTGATATAGGGGAAGACAGGAGAGGTGCCCAAAAACATGACAATATAAGGGAATCTATGAGAGGTGAGCAAAAACACGGCGATACAGGGGAAGCTATGAGAGGTGAGCGATAACACAGCGATAAAGGTGAATCTATGCGATGTGCGTGAAAAGACAGCGATATAGGGAAAGGTATGAGAGGTGCGCACAGCACAGCGATATAGGGGATGCTATGGGAGGTGCGTGAATACACAGCGTTATAGGGGACGTGATGAGATGTACATGAAAACGCAGCGATATTAGGGAAGGTATGAGAGGTGCACAAAAACACAGCGATAAAGGAGAAGTTATGAGAGTTGTCTGAAAACACAGTGATATAGGGGAAGGTATGAGAGGTGCACGAAAGCAGCGATATAGGTGAAGGAATGGGAGGTGCGCGAAAACAGGGCGATATAGGTGAAGGAATGGGAGGTGCGCGAAAACAGGGCGATATAGGGGAAGTTATGAGAGGTGCGCAAGGCATAGCGATATAGGAGAAGGTATGGAAGGTGCTCGAATACAGGGTGATATAGATGAAGGCACAGCAATATAGGGGATGCTATGGAAGGTGCACGAAAACACAATGATATAGGGGAAGACATGGGAGGTGCGCGAAAACAAGGCAATATAGTGGAAGCTATGAAAGGTGAGCTAAAACCCGCCGATACAGGGGAAGCTATGAGAGGTGAGCAATAACACAGCGATAAAGGTGAATCTATGGAATGTGCGTGAAAAGACATCGATGTAGGGGAAGGTATGAGAGGTGTGCGAAAACACAGCGATATGGGGGAAGTTATGACATGTGCATGAAAACACGGTGATATAGGGGAAGGTATGTGAGGTGCACGAAGGCACAGCGATATAGGGGATGCTATGGGAGGTGCGTGAATACACAGAGATATAGGGGACGTGATGAGATGTGCATGAAAATGCAACGAAATTAGTGAAGGTATGAGAGGTGCACGAAAACACAGCGATATAGGGGAAGGTGTGAGAGGTGCGCGAAAGCATAGCGATATATGGGATGGTTTGAGATATGCATGAATACACGGTGATAGATGGGAAACCATGAGAGGTGTGCGAAAAAACAGCGATATAGGGGAAGTTATGAGAGGTGCGTGAAAACACAGTGATATAGGGGAAGGTATGAGAGGAGCACGAAAACAGGGCGATATAGGGGAGGTTATGAGAGGTGCGTGAAAACCCTGCGATATAGTGGACCTTATGAGATATGCATGAAAACACGGCGATATAGGGGAAGGTATGAGAGGTGCGTGAAGGCACAGCGATACTAGGGAAGGTATAGGAGGTGCACAAAAACTGGGCGATATAGGGGAAGGTATGAGAGGTGCACGAAGGCACAGCGATATAGGGGATGCTATGGGAGGTGCGCGAAATCACAGTAATATAGTGGACGGTATGAGATGTGCATAAAAACACGGCGATATATGGGGAGGTATGAGAGTTGCCCGAAATCACGGCGATATAGGGAAAAGTATGAGAGGTGCGCGAAAACTTGGCGTTACAGGGGAATGCATCAGAGGTGCCAGAAAACATAGCGATGTAGTGGAATACATGAGAGGTGCGCGAAAACAGGGCAATATAGTGGAAACTATGGGATGTACACGAAAACAGGACGATATAGGGGAAGGTATGAGAGGTGCACAAAAAACACAGCGATATAGGGGACGCAATGGGATGTGCGCAAAAACACAAAGATGTAGGGGAAGGTATGAGAGGTGTGCGAGAATTTGGCGAAATAGGGGAAATTATGAGAGGTGTGCGAAAACACGGCGATACGGGAGAATGTATCAGATGTGCGAGAAAACACAGCGCTATAGGGGAAGTATTTAGAGGAGTGTAAACATAGCGATCTAGGTGAAGACATGAGAGGTGCGCGAAAACACAGCGATATAGGGGAAGCTATGAGTGGTGAGTAAAAACACGGCGATACAGGGGAAGCTATGAGAGGTGAACAATTACACAGCGATAAAGGTGAATCTATGGGATGTGCGCGAAAAGACAGCGATATAGGGGAAGCTATGAGAGGTGCGCAAGGCACAGCGATATAGGGGATACTATGGGATATGCGTGAATACACAGCGATATGGGGACGTGATGAGATGTGCATGAAAACGCAACGAAATTAGTGAAGGTATAAGAGGTGCAAGAAAACACAGCGATATAGGGGAAGGTGTGAGAGGTGCGCGAAAGCACAGCGATATATGGGATGGTTTGAGATATGCATGAATACACGGTGATAGATGGGAAACCATGAGAGGTGTACGAAAAAACAGCGATATAGGGGAAGTTATGAGAGGTGCGTGAAAACCCTGTGATATAGTGGACCTTAGGAGATGTGCATGAAAACAAGGCGATATAGGGGAAGGTATGAGAAGTGCGTGAAGGCACAGCGATACAGAGAATGTTATGAGAGGTGCACGAAACCACAGCGAAATAGGGGACGTTATGAGATGTGCATGAAAACACAGCGAAATAGGGGAAGGTATGAGTGGTGCACGAAAACGCAGCGATACTAGGGAAGGTATAGGAGGTGCACGAAAACTGGGCGATATAGGGGAAGGTATGAGAGGTGCACGAAGGCACAGCGATATAGGGGATGCTATGGGAGGTGCGAGAAATCACAGTAATATAGTGGACGGTATGAGATGTGCATAAAAACACGGCGATATATGGGGAGGTATGAGAGTTGCCCGAAAATACGGCGATATAGGGCAAAGTATGAGAGGTGCGCGAAAAACACAGCTATATAGGGGACGCAATGGGACGTGCGCAAAAACACAAAGATATAGGGGAAGGTATGAGAGGTGTGCGAAAACACGGCGATATGGGAGAATGTATCAGATGTGCGAGAAAACACAGAGATATAGGGGAAGTATTGAGAGGACTGAAAACATAGCGATCTAGGTGAAGACATGAAAGGTGCGCGAAAACACAGCGATATAGGGGAAGCTATGAGAGGTGAGTAAAAACACGGCGATACAGGGGAAGCTATGAGAGGTGAACAATTACACAGCGATAAAGGTGAATCTATGGGATGTGCGTGAAAAGACAGCGATATAGGGGAAGCTATGAGAGGTGCGCAAGGCACAGCGATATAGGGGATACTATGGGATGTGCGTGAATACACAGCGATATGGGGACGTGATGAGATGTGCATGAAAACGCAACGGTATTAGGGAAGGTATGAGAGGTGCACAAAAACACAGCGATATACTAGAAGTTATGAGAGCTGTGCGAAAACACAGCGATATAAGGGAAGGTATGGGAGGCGCACGAATACACAGCGATATAGGGGACATTATGAGATGTGCATAAAATCACGGCGATATAGGGGAAGTTATGAGAGGTGCGCAAATATACAGAAATATCGGAGAAGTTATGAGAGGTGCGTGAAAACACAACGATATAGGGGTAGGTATGAGAGGTATACGAAAACGCAGCGATATAAGGGAAGGTATAGGAGGTGCGCGAAAACAGGGTGATATAGGGGAAGGTATGACAGGTGCACGAAGGCACAGCGATATAGGGGATGCTATCGGAGGTGCGCGAAGTCACAGCGATATAGGGGATGCTATGGGAGGTGCGCGAATACACTGCGATATAGGGGACGTTATCAGATGCGCATAACAACACGGCGATATGGGGGAAGTTATGAGAGGCGCGCAAAAACACGGCGATACAGGGGAAGCTATGAGAGGTGAGTAATAACACAGCGATAAAGGTGAATCTATGTGATGTGCGTGAAAAGACAGCGATATAGGGGAAGGTATGAGAGGTGCACAAGGCACGGCGATATAGGGGATGCTATGGGAGGTGCGTGAATACACAGCGATATAGGGGACGTGATGAGATGTGCATGAAAACGCAGCGATATTAGGGAAGGTATGAGAGGTGCACAAAAACACAGCGATGTATGAGAAGTTATGAGAGGTGTGTGAAAACACAGCGATACAGGGGAAGGTATGAGAGGTGCACGAAAACAGCGATATAGGTGAAGGAATGGGAGGTGCGCGAAAACAGGGCGATATAGGGGAAGGTATGAGAGGTGCGTGAAGGCACAGCGATATAGGGGATGCTATGGGAGGTGCGCGAATACACAGCGATATAGGGGACGTTATGAGATGTGCATAAGAATACGGCGATATAGGGGAAGCTATGAGAGGTGAGCTAAAACCCGGTGATACAGGGGAAGCTATGAGAGGTGAGCAATAACACAGCGATAAAGGTGAATCTATGGGATGTGCGCGAAAGGACAGCTATATAGGGGAAGGTATGAGAGGTGCGCAAGGCACAGCGATATAGGGGACAGTATGAGATGTGCATGAATACACGGCGATAGTCGGGAAACCATGAGAGGTGTGCGAAAACACAGCGATATAGGGGAAGTTATGAGAGGTGCGCAAAAACAGGGCGATATAGGGGAAGTTATGAGAGGTGCGTGAAAACCCAGCAATATAGAGGACGTTATGAGATGTATATGAAAACACGGCGATATAGGGGAAGGTATGAGAGGTGCATGAAGGCACAGCGATATAGGGGATGCTATCGGAGGTGCGCGAAGTCACAGCGATATAGGGGATGCTATGGGAGGTGCGCGAATACACTGCGATATAGGGGACGTTATCAGATGCGCATAACAACACGGCGATATGGGGGAAGTTATGAGAGGCGCGCAAAAACACGGCGATACAGGGGAAGCTATGAGAGGTGAGTAATAACACAGCGATAAAGGTGAATCTATGTGATGTGCGCGAAAAGACAGCGATATAGGGGAAGGTATGAGAGGTGCACAAGGCACGGCGATATAGGGGATGCTATGGGAGGTGCGTGAATACACAGCGATATAGGGGACGTGATGAGATGTGCATGAAAACGCAGCGATATTAGGGAAGGTATGAGAGGTGCACAAAAACACAGCGATGTATGAGAAGTTATGAGAGGTGTGTGAAAACACAGCGATACAGGGGAAGGTATGAGAGGTGCACGAAAACAGCGATATAGGTGAAGGAATGGGAGGTGCGCGAAAACAGGGCGATATAGGGGAAGGTATGAGAGGTGCGTGAAGGCACAGCGATATAGGGGATGCTATGGGAGGTGCGCGAATACACAGCGATATAGGGGACGTTATGAGATGTGCATAAGAATACGGCGATATAGGGGAAGCTATGAGAGGTGAGCTAAAACCCGGTGATACAGGGGAAGCTATGAGAGGTGAGCAATAACACAGCGATAAAGGTGAATCTATGGGATGTGCACGAAAGGACAGCTATATAGGGGAAGGTATGAGAGGTGCGCAAGGCACAGCGATATAGGGGACAGTATGAGATGTGCATGAATACACGGCGATAGTCGGGAAACCATGAGAGGTGTGCGAAAACACAGCGATATAGGGGAAGTTATGAGAGGTGCGCAAAAACAGAGCGATATAGGGGAAGTTATGAGAGGTGCGTGAAAACCCAGCAATATAGAGGACGTTATGAGATGTATATGAAAACACGGCGATATAGGGGAAGGTATGAGAGGTGCATGAAGGCACAGCGATATAGGGGATGCTATGGGAGGTGCGTGAAAACACAGTGATATAGGGGACTGTATGAGATGTGTATGAAAACACGGCGATATACGGGAAGCTATGAGATTTGCTCGAAAACACGGTGATATAGGGGAAAGTATGAGAGGTGCGAGAAAACTTGGCGTTACAGGGGAATGCATCAGATGTGCGAGAAAACACAGCGATGTAGGTGAAGACATGAGAGGTGTGCAAAAACAGGTCTATATAGTGGAAGCTATGGGATGTGCGCTAAAACAGGGCGATGTAGGGGAAGGTATGAGAGGTGCGTTAAAGCACAGCGATATAGAGGGTGCCATGGGACGTGCGCGAAAACACAGTGATATAGGGGAAGGTATGACAGATGTGCGAGAACACGGCGAGATAGGGGAAAGTATGAGAGGTGTGCGAAAACTTGGCGTTACAGGGGAATGCATCAGAGGTGCCAGAAAACACAGCGATGTAGTGGAATACATGAGAGGTGCGCGAAAACAGGGCAATATAGTGGAAGCTATGCGATGTGCACGAAAACAGGGCGATATAGGGTAAGGTATGAGAGGTGTGCGAGAACACGGCGATATAGGGGAAATTATGAGAGGTGTGCGAAAACACAGCGATACGGGAGAATGTATCAGATGTGCGAGAAAACACAGCGATATAGGGGAAGTATTGGGAGGAGCGAAAACATAGCGATCTATGTGAAGACATGAGAGGTGCGCGAAAACACGGCGATATGGGGGAAGTTATGAGAGGTGAGCAAAAACACGGCGATACAGGGGAAGCTATGAGAGGTGAGCAATAACACAGCGATAAAGGTGAATCTATGGGATGTGAGCGAAAAGACAGAGATATAGTGGAAGCTATGAGAGGTGCGCAAGGCACCGATATAGGGGATGCTATGGGAGGTGCATGAATACACAGCGATATAGCGGACGTGATGAGATGTGCATGAAAACGCAGTGTTATTAGAGAAGGTATGAGAGGTGCACAAAAACACAGCGATATAGGAGAAGTTATGAGAAGTGTGTGAAAACACATTGATAGAGGGGAATGTATAGGAGGTGCGTGAAAACTGGGCGATATAAGGGAAGGTATGAGAGGTGCACGACGGCACAGCGATATAGGGGATGCTATGGGAGGTGCGCGAAAACACAGCGATATAGGTGACGGTATGAGATGTGCATAAAAACATGGCGATATTGGGGGAGGTATGAGAGGTGCGCGTAAACACGGCGATATAGGGGAAAGTATAAGAGGTGCGCAAAAACTTGGCGTTACAGGGGAATGCATCAGAGGTGCCAGAAAACACAGCGATGTAGTGGAAGACATGAGAGGTGCGCGAAAACAGGGCAATAAAGTGGAAGGTATGGGATGTGCGCGAAAACAGGGCGATATAGGGGAAGGTATGAGAGGTGCGCAATGCACAGCGATATAGGGGATGCTATGGGAGGAGGGCGAATACACAGCGATATAGGGGACGTGATGAGATGTGCATGAAAACTCAGCGATATTAGGGAAGGTATGAGATGTGCACAAAAACACAGCGATATAGGAGAAGTTATGAGAGGTGTGTGAAAACACGGCGATATAAGGGTAGGTATGAAAGGTACACGAAAACACAGCGATATAGGAGAAGTTATGAGAAGTGTGTGAAAACACAGCGATAGAGGGAAAGGTATGAAGGTGCACGAAAACACAGTGATTTAGGGGATGCTATGGGAGGTGCGCAAAAACACAGCGATATAGGAGACGGTATGAGATGTGCATAAAAACATGGCGATATAGGGGGAGGTATGAGAGGTGCGCGAAAACACGGCGATATAGGGGAAGCTATGAGAGGTAAGCAATAACACAGCGATAAAGGTGAAGTTATGGGATGTGCGCAAAAACAGGGCGATATATGGGAAGGTATGAGAGGTGCGCAAAAACACAGCGATGTAGGCGAAGCCATTGGAGATGCGTGGTAAACAGGGCGATATAGGGGAAGGTATGAGCAGTGCGCGAAGGCACAGCGATATAGGAAATGCTATGGGAGGTGCGTGAATACACAGATTTATAGGGGACGTTATGAGATGTGCATGAAAACACAGCGATAGTGGGGAAGCCATGAGAGGGGTGCGAAAATACAGCGATATAGGGGACGGTATGAGAGCTGCGTGAAAACATAGTGATATAGGTGAAGGTATGAGAGGAGCACGAAAACAGGGCGATATAGGGGAAGTTATGAGAGGTGTGTGAAAACCCAGCGACATTGGGGACGTTATGAGATGTGCATGAAAACACGGTGATATTGGGGAAGGTATGAGCGGTGTGCAAAAACACAGCGATATACAGGAATGCATGAGAGGTGCGCGAAGGCTCAGTGAAATAGGGGATGGTATGGGAGGTGCGCAAATACACAGCGTTATAGGGCACGTTATGAGATGTGCGCAAAAATACATCGATATAGGGGAAGGTATGAGAGGTGCACGAAAACAGCGATGTAGGCAAAGCTATAGGAGGTGCGCGAAAACAGGGCGATATACGGGAATGCATGAGAGGTGCGCGAAGGCACAGTGATATATGGGATGGTATGGGAGTTGCGCAAATACCCAGCGATATAGGGGACGTTATGAGATGTGCATGAAAACACATCAATATAGGGGAAGGTATGAGATGTGCGCAAAAATACATCGATATAGGGGAAGGTATGAGAGGTGCGCGAGAAAAGAGATGTAGGCGAAGCTATGGGAGGTGCCCGAAAGCATAGCGATATAGGGGAAGGTAGGAGATGTGCATGAATACGCGGCGATAGTCGGGAAGCCATGAGAGTTTTGCGAATACACAGCGATATAGGGGAAGGTATGAGAGGAGCGCGAAAACAGGGCGATATAGGGGAAGTTATGAGAGGTGCGTGAAAACCCAGCGACATTGGGGACGTTATGAGATGTGCAGGAAAATAGGGCGATATAGGGGAAGCTATGAGAGGTGCGCGAAAACACAGCGATATAGCGGACGCAATGGGATGTGCGCGAAAACATGGGAAAACATCGGGGAAGTTATGAGAGGTGTGCGAGAACACGGCGAAATAGGGGAAATTATGAGAGGTGTGCGAAAACACGGCGATACGGGAGAATGTATCAGATGTGCGAGAAAACACAGAGATATAGGGGAAGTATTGAGAGGATCGAATACATAGCGATCTAGGTGAAGACATGAGAGGTGAGCAAAAACACGGCGATACAGGGGAAGCTATGAGAGGTGAGCAATAACACAGCGATAAAGGTGAATCTATGGGATGTGCGCGAAAAGACAGCGATGTAGGGGAAGTTATGAGAGGTTCGCAAGGCACAGCGATATAGGGGATGCTATGGAAGGTGCGTGAATACACAGAGATATAGGGGACGTGATGAGATGTGCATGAAAACGCAGTGATATTAGGGAAAGTATGAGAGGTGCACAAAAACACAGCGATATAGGAGAAGTTATGAGAGGTGTGCGAAAACACAGCGATATAGGGGAAGGTATGAAAGGTGCACGAAAACGCAGTGATATAAGGGAAGGTATAGGAGGTGCACAAAAACAGGGCGATATAGGGGAAGGTATGAGAGGTGCACGAAGGCACAGCGAAATAGGGGATGCTATGGGAGGTGCGCAAAAACACAGCGATATAGGAGACGGTATGAGATGTGCATAAAAACATGGCGATATAGGGGCAGGTATGAGAGGTGCGCGTAAGCACGGCGATATAGGGGAAAGTATGAGAGGTGCGCGAAAACTTGATGTTACAGGGGAATGAATCAGAGGTGCCAGAAAACACAGCGATGTAGTGGAAGACATGAGAGGTGCGTGAAAATAGGGCAATATAATGGAAGGTATGGGATGTGCGCGAAAAAAGGGCGATATAGGGGAAGGTATGAGAGGTGCACAAAATACACAGCGATATAGGGGATGTTATGGGAGGTGCGCGAATACACAGTGATATAGGGGACGTTATGAGATGTGCATAAAAACACGGCAATATAGGGAAGTTATGAGAGGTGCGCAAAAATACAGCAATACAGGGGAAGTTATGAGAGGTGCGTGAAAACACAGCGATATAAGGGGACGTATGAGAGGTACACAAAAACACAGCGATATAGGGGAAGGTATGGGAGCTGCTCGAAAACAGGGCGATATAGGGAAAGGTATGATACGTGTGCGAAACACAGCAATATAGGGGATGGCAAGGGAGATGCACGAAAACACAGTGATATAGGGGAAGACATGAGAGGTGCGTGAAAACTGAGCGATATAGGGGACACTATTGGATGTGCGCGAAAACACAGTGATATAGGGGAAGACATGAGAGGTTCGTGAAAACTGAGCGATATAGGGGACGCTATTGGATGTGCGCGAAAACACAGTGATATAGGGGAAGATATGAGAGGTGTGCGAGAACACGACGATATAGGTGAAATTATGAGAGGTGCGTGAAAACACGTTGATACAGGGAACTGTATCAGAAGTGCCAGAACACAGAGCGATATAGGGGAAGTAATGAGAGGAGCGGTAACACAGCGATATAGGTGAGGAAATGAGAGTTGCGCGAAAACACGGCGATATAGGGGAAGATATGAGAGGTGCGCAAAAACGCAGCGATGTAGGCGAAGCCATGGGTGGTGCACGGGAAACAGGGTGATATAGGGGAATGTATGAGAGGTGCGCGAAGGTGCAGCGATATAGAGGATGCTATGGCAGTTGCGCGAATACACCGCGATATATGGGACGTTAAGAGATGTGCATGAAAATGCGGCGATATTGGGGAAGCCATGAGAGGTGAGCAAAAATACGGCGATATAGGAGAAATTATGAGAGGTGCATGAAAACACAACGATATAGGGGAAGGTATGGAAGATGCACGAAAACAGGGCGATATAGGGGAAGGTATGAGATTTGCGTGAAGGCACAGCAATATAAGGGATGCTATGGGAATTGCGCAAATACACAGCGATATAGGGGACGCAATGAGATGTGCATGAAAACACGGCAATATAGGGGAAGGTATAAGAGCTGCACAAAAATACAGTGGTATAGGAGAATTTATGAGAGGTGCGTGAAAACACAGCGAGATAAGGGAAGGTATGAGAGGTGCACGAAAACACAGCGATAATGGGGAAGGTATGGGTGGTGCGCGAAAACAGGGCGATATAGGGGAAGTTATGAGAGGTTTGTGAAGGCACAGCGATATAGGGGATGCTATGAGAGGTGCGCGAAAACACCGTGATATAGGGGAAGACATGAGAGGTGCGCAAAAACAGGGCAATATAGTGGAACCTATGGGATGTGCGCGAAAACACGACGATACAGGGGAATGTATCAGAAGGGCGAGAAAACACAGCGATATAGGGGACGCTATGGGACGTGCGCAAAAAAACAGTGATGTAGGGGAAGGTATGAGAAGTCTGCGAGAACACGGCGATATAGGTGAAATTATGAGAGGTGCGCGAAAACACGTTAATACAGGGAACTGTATCAGAAGTGCGAGAACACAGAGTGATATAGGGGAAGTAATGAGAGGAGCGGAAACACAGCGAAAAGGTGAGGACATGAGAGGTGCGCGAAAACACGGCGATATAGGGGAAGCTATGAGAGGTAAGCAATAACACAGTGATAAAGGTGAAGTTATGGGATGTGCGCAAAAACAGGGCGATATAGGGGAAAGTATGAGAGGTGCACAAAAACACAGCGATGTAGGGGATGCTATGGGAGGTGCGTGAATACGCAGAGATATAGGAGTCATTATGAGATGTGCATGAAAACACGGCGATATTGGGGAAGCCATGAGAGGTGTGCGAAAATACAGCGATATAGGGGACGGTATGGGAGGTGTGCGAAAACAGGGCGACATAGGGGAAGGTATGAGATGTGCGCGAAGGCACCGCGACATAGGGGATGCTATGGCAGGTGCGCGAATACACAGCGATATATGCGACGTTAAGAGATGTGCATTAAAACACGGCGATATTGGGGAAGCCATGAGAGGTGTGCAAAAATATGGCGATATAGGAGAAATTATCAGAGGTGCGTGAAAACACAGCGATATAGAGGGAGGTATGAGAGGTGCATGAAAACACAGCGATATAGGGGACATTATGAGATGTGCATGAAAACAACGTGATATAGGGGAAAACATGAGAGGTGCGCAAAAACAGTGCAATATAGTGGAACCTATAGGATGTGTGCGAAACCACGGAGATACAGGGGAATGTATCAGAGGTGCGAGAAAACACAGCGATATAGGGGACGCTATGGGACATGCGCAAAAAAACAGTGATACAGGGGAAGGTATGAGAGCTGTGCGAGAACACGGCGATATAAGGGAAATTGTAAGAGGTGCGCGAAAACATGGCAATACAGGAGAATGTATCAGAGGTCCGAGAAAACACAGCGATATAGGGGAAGTAATGATTGGAGCGAAAACATAGCGATATACGTGAAGACTTGCGAGATGCGCGAAAACACGGCCATATAGGGTAAGCTATGAGAGGTGAGCAATAACACAGCGATCAAGATGAAACTATGGGATGTGCGCGAAAACAGCGATGTAGGCGAATCTATGGGAGGTGCGCCAAAACACAGCGATATAGGGGACGGTATGAGATGTGCATGAATACACAGCGATATTGGGGAAGCCATGAGAGGTGCCTGAAAACAGAGCAATATAGGGGAAGGTATGAGAGGTGAGCAAAAACACAGCGATATAGGATTAGTTAAGAGAGGTGCGTGAAAACACAGCAATATAGGGGAATGTATGAGAGGAGGACGAAAACACAGCGATATCGGGGAAGGTATGGGAGGTGCGCGAAAACAGGGCGATATATGGGAATGCATGAGAGATGCGCGAAGGCACGGTGATATAGGGGATGGTATGGGAGGTGCGCAAATACAGAGCGATATAAGGGACGTTATGAGATGTGCATGAAAACACATCAATATAGGGAAAGGTATGAGATGTGCGCAAAAATACATCTATATAGGGGAAAGTATGAGAGGTGCGCGAAAACAGCGATGTAGGCGAAGCAATGGGAGATGCGCGAAAGCACAGCGATATAGGGGAAGGTATGAGATGAGCATGAATACACGGCGATAGTCGGGAAGCCATGAGAGGTGTGCGAAAACACAGCGATATAGGGGAAGGTATGAGAGCTGCGTGAAAACACAGTTATATAGGGGTAGGCATGAGAGGAGCGCGAAAACAGAGAGATAGAGGGGAGGTTATGAGAGGTGCGTGAAAACACGGTGATATTGGGGAAGGTATGAGAGGTGTGCAAAAACACAGCGGTATACGGGAATGCATGAGAGGTGCACGAAAACAGCGATATAGGTGAAGGAATGGGAGGTGCGTGAAAACAGGGCGATATTTGGGAAGGTATGAGAGGTGCGCAAAAGCACAGCGATATAAGGGAAGCTATGGGAGGTGCGCGAATATACAGCGATATAGAGGACGTTATGAGATGTGCATAACAACACGGCGATATAGGGGAAGCTATGAGAGGTGAGCAATAACACAGCGATAAAGGTGAATCTATGGGATGTGCGCGAAAAGACAGCGATATAGGGGAAGGTATGAGAGGTCCGCAAGGCACAGCAATATAGGGGGAGGTATGAGAGGTGCACGAAAACATAGCGATATAGGGGACGTGATGAGATGTGCATGAAAACGCAGTGATATTAGGGAAGTTATGAGAGGTGCACAAAAACACAGCGATATAGGGGAAGTTGTGAGAGGTGTGTGAAAACACAGCGATATAGGGGGAGGTATGAGTGGTGCATGAAAACACAGTGATATAGTAGAAGGTCTGGAAGGTGCGTGAAAACGGCGATATAGGGGAAGGTATGAGAGGTGCGCGAAGGCACAGCAATATAAGGGATGCTATGGGATGTGCGCGAATACACAGCGATATAGGGGACGTTATGAGATGTGCATGAAAACACGGCAATATAGGGGAAGGTATAAGAGCTGCGCAAAAATACAGTGATATAGGAGAAGTTATGAGAGGTGCGTGAAAACACAGCGATATAAGGGAAGGTATGAGAGGTGCACGAAAACACAGCGATATTGGGGAAGGTATGGGAGGTGCGCGAAATCAGGGCGATATAGCGGAAGTTATGCGAGGTGCGCGAAGGCACAGCGATATAGGGGATGCTATGAGAGGTGCGCGAAAACACCGTGATATAGGGGAAGACATGAGAGGTGCGCAAAAACAGGGCAATATAGTGGAACCTATGGGATGTGCGCGAAACCACGGCGAAACAGGGAAATGTATCAGAGGTGCGAGAAAATACAGCGATATAGGGGACGCTATGGGACATGCGCAAAATAACAGTGATATAGGGGAAGGTATGAGAGGTGAGCGAGAACACGGCGATATAGGGGAAATTGTAAGAGGTGCACGAAAACATGGCAATATAGGAGAATGTATCAGAGGTGCGAGAAAACACAGCGATATAGGGGAAGTAATGATAGGAGCGAAAACATAGCGATATAGGTGATGACACGCGAGGTGCGCGAAAACACGGCGATATAGGGTAAGCTATGAGAGGTGAGCAATAACACAGTGATCAAGGTGAAGCTATGGGATGTGCGCGAAAACAGCGATGTAGGTGAACTATGGGAGGTGCGCCAAAACACAGCGATATAGGGGACGGTATGAGATGTGCATGAATACACGGCGATTTTGGGGAGCCATGAGAGGTGCCTGAAAACAGAGCAATATAGGGGAAGGTATGAGAGGTGAGCAAAAACACAGCGATATAGGATTAGTTAAGAGAGGTGCGTGAAAACACAGCAATATAGGGGAATGTATGAGAGGAGGACGAAAACACAGCGATATCGGGGAAGGTATGGGAGGTGCGCGAAAACAGGGCGATATATGGGAATGCATGAGAGATGCGTGAAGGCACAGTGATATAGGGGATGGTATGGGAGGTGCGCAAATACAGAGCGATATAAGGGACGTTATGAGATGTGCATGAAAACACATCAATATAGGGAAAGGTATGAGATGTGCGCAAAAATACATCTATATAGGGGAAAGTATGAGAGGTGCGCGAAAACAGCGATGTAGGCGAAGCAATGGGAGATGCGCGAAAGCACAGCGATATAGGGGAAGGTATGAGATGAGCATGAATACACGGCGATAGTCGGGAAGCCATGAGAGGTGTGCGAAAACACAGCGATATAGGGGAAGGTATGAGAGCTGCGTGAAAACACAGTTATATAGGGGTAGGTATGAGAGGAGCGCGAAAACAGAGAGATAGAGGGGAGGTTATGAGAGGTGCGTGAAAACACGGTGATATTGGGGAAGGTATGAGAGGTGTGCAAAAACACAGCGGTATACGGGAATGCATGAGAGGTGCACGAAAACAGCGATATAGGTGAAGGAATGGGAGGTGCGTGAAAACAGGGCGATATTTGGGAAGGTATGAGAGGTGCGCAAAAGCACAGCGATATAAGGGAAGCTATGGGAGGTGCGCGAATATACAGCGATATAGAGGACGTTATGAGATGTGCATAGCAACACGGCGATATAGGGGAAGCTATGAGAGGTGAGCAATAACACAGCGATAAAGGTGAATCTATGGGATGTGCGCGAAAAGACAGCGATATAGGGGAAGGTATGAGAGGTCCGCAAGGTACAGCGATATAGGGGGAGGTATGAGAGGTGCACGAAAACATAGCGATATAGGGGACGTGATGAGATGTGCATGAAAACGCAGTGATATTAGGGAAGTTATGAGAGGTGCACAAAAACACAGCGATATAGGGGAAGTTATGAGAGGTGTGTGAAAACACAGCGATATAGGGGGAGGTATGAGTGGTGCATGAAAACACAGTGATATAGTAGAAGGTCTGGAAGGTGCGTGAAAACAGGGCGATATAGGGGAAGGTATGAGAGGTGCGCGAAGGCACAGCAATATAAGGGATGCTATGGGATGTGCGCGAATACACAGCGATATAGGGGACGTTATGAGATGTGCATGAAAACACGGCAATATAGGGGAAGGTATAAGAGCTGCGCAAAAATACAGTGATATAGGAGAAGTTATGAGAGGTGCGTGAAAACACAGCGATATAAGGGAAGGTATGAGAGGTGCACGAAAACACAGCGATATTGGGGAAGGTATGGGAGGTGCGCGAAATCAGGGCGATATAGCGGAAGTTATGCGAGGTGCGCGAAGGCACAGCGATATAGGGGATGCTATGAGAGGTGCGCGAAAACACCGTGATATAGGGGAAGACATGAGAGGTGCGCAAAAACAGGGCAATATAGTGGAACCTATGGGATGTGCGCGAAACCACGGCGAAACAGGGAAATGTATCAGAGGTGCGAGAAAATACAGCGATATAGGGGACGCTATGGGACATGCGCAAAATAACAGTGATATAGGGGAAGGTATGAGAGGTGAGCGAGAACACGGCGATATAGGGGAAATTGTAAGAGGTGCACGAAAACATGGCAATATAGGAGAATGTATCAGAGGTGCGAGAAAACACAGCGATATAGGGGAAGTAATGATAGGAGCGAAAACATAGCAATATAGGTGATATATAGGTGATGACACGCGAGGTGCGCGAAAACACGGCGATATAGGGTAAGCTATGAGAGGTGAGCAATAACACAGTGATCAAGGTGAAGCTATGGGATGTGCGCGAAAACAGCGATGTAGGTGAACTATGGGAGGTGCGCCAAAACACAGCGATATAGGGGACGGTATGAGATGTGCATGAATACACGGCGATTTTGGGGAAGCCATGAGAGGTGCCTGAAAACAGAGCAATATAGGGGAAGGTATGAGAGGTGAGCAAAAACACAGCGATATAGGATTAGTTAAGAGAGGTGCGTGAAAACACAGCAATATAGGGGAATGTATGAGAGGAGGACGAAAACACAGCGATATCGGGGAAGGTATGGGAGGTGCGCGAAAACAGGGCGATATATGGGAATGCATGAGAGATGCGCGAAGGCACAGTGATATAGGGGATGGTATGGGAGGTGCGCAAATACAGAGCGATATAAGGGACGTTATGAGATGTGCATGAAAACACATCAATATAGGGAAAGGTATGAGATGTGCGCAAAAATACATCTATATAGGGGAAAGTATGAGAGGTGCGCGAAAACAGCGATGTAGGCGAAGCAATGGGAGATGCGCGAAAGCACAGCGATATAGGGGAAGGTATGAGATGAGCATGAATACACGGCGATAGTCGGGAATCCATGAGAGGTGTGCGAAAACACAGCGATATAGGGGAAGGTATGAGAGCTGCATGAAAACACAGTTATATAGGGGAGGTTATGAGAGGTGCTTGAAAACACGGTGATATTGGGGAAGGTATGAGAGGTGTGCAAAAACACAGCGGTATACCGGAATGCATGAGAGGTGCACGAAAACAGCGATATAGGTGAAGGAATGGGAGGTGCGTGAAAACAGGGCGATATTTGGGAAGGTATGAGAGGTGCGCAAAAGCACAGCCATATAAGGGAAGCTATGGGAGGTGGGCGAACATACAGCGATATAGAGGACGTTATGAGATGTACATAACAACACGGCAATATAGGGGAAGCTATGAGAGGTGAGCAATAACACAGCGATAAAGGTGAATCTATGGGATGTGCGCGAAAAGACAGCAATATAGGGGAAGGTATGAGAGGTCCGCAAGGCACAGCGATACAGGGGGAGGTATGAGAGGTGCACGAAAACACAGCGATATAGGGGACGTGATGAGATGTGCATGAAAACGCAGTGATTTTAGGGAAGGTATGAGAGGTGCACAAAAACACAGCGATATAGGGGAAGTTATGAGAGGTGTGTGAAAACACAACGATATAGGGGGAGGTATGAGAGGTACACGAAGACACAGCGATATAGGGGAAGGCATGGGAGCTGCTCGAAAACAGGGCAATATAGGGAAAGGTATGATACGTGTGCGAAACACAGCAATATAGGGGATGGTATGGGAGATGCACGAAAACACAGTGATATAGGGGAAGACATGAGAGGTGCGTGAAAACTGAGCGATATAGGGGACGCTATTGGATGTGCGCGAAAACACAGTGATATAGGGGAAGATATGAGAGGTGTGCGAGAACACGGCGATATAGGTGAAATTATGAGAGGTGCGTGAAAACACGTTGATACAGGGAACTGTATCAGAAGTGCCAGAACACAGAGCGATATAGGGGAAGTAATGAGAGGAGCGGTAACACAGCGATATAGGTGAAGAAATGAGAGTTGCGCGAAAACACGGCGATATAGGGGAAGATATGAGAGGTGCGCAAAAACGCAGCGATGTAGGCGAAGCCATGGGTGGTGCACGGGAAACAGGGTGATATAGGGGAATGTATGAGAGGTGCACGAAGGTGCAGTGATATAGGGGTTGCTATGGCAGTTGCGCGAATACACAGCGATATATGGGACGTTAAGAGATGTGCATGAAAATGCGGCGATATTGGGGAAGCCATGAGAGGTGAGCAAAAATACGGCGATATAGGAGAAATTATGAGAGGTGCGTGAAAACACAGCGATATAGGGGGGGGTATGAGAGGTGCATGAAAACACAGCGATATAGGGGAAGGTATGGAAGGTGCGCGAAAACAGGGTGATATAGGGGAAGGTATGAGATGTGCGCGAAGGCACAGCAATATAAGGGATGCTATGGGAAGTGCGCGAATACACAGTGATATAGGGGACGCTATGAGATGTGCATGAAAAGACGGCAATATAGGGGAAGGTATAAGAGCTGCACAAAAATACAGTGGTGTTGGAGAATTTATGAGAGGTGCGTGAAAACACAGCGAGATAAGGGAAGGTATGAGAGGTGCACGAAAACACAGCGATATTGGGGAAGGTTTGGGAGGTGCACGAAAACAGGGCGATATAGGGGAAGTTATGAGAGGTGTGTGAAGGCACAGCGATATAGGGGATGCTATGAGAGGTGCGCGAAAACACCGTGATATAGGGGAAGACATGAGAGGTGCGCAAAAACAGGGCAATATAGTGGAACCTATGGGATGTGCGCGAAAACACGACGATACAGGGGAATGTATCAGAAGGGCGAGAAAACACAGCGATATAGGGGACGCTATGGGACGTGCGCAAAAAAACAGTGATGTAGGGGAAGGTATGAGAAGTCTGCGAGAACACGGCGATATAGGTGAAATTATGAGAGGTGCGCGAAAACACGTTAATACAGGGAACTGTATCAGAAGTGCGAGAACACAGAGTGATATAGGGGAAGTAATGAGAGGAGCGGAAACACAGCGAAAAGGTGAGGACATGAGAGGTGCGCGAAAACACGGCGATATAGGGGAAGCTATGAGAGGTAAGCAATAACACAGTGATAAAGGTGAAGTTATGGGATGTGCGCAAAAACAGGGCGATATAGGGGAAAGTATGAGAGGTGCACAAAAACACAGCGATGTAGGGGATGCTATGGGAGGTGCGTGAATACGCAGAGATATAGGAGTCATTATGAGATGTGCATGAAAACACGGCGATATTGGGGAAGCCATGAGAGGTGTGCGAAAATACAGCGATATAGGGGACGGTATGGGAGGTGTGCGAAAACAGGGCGACATAGGGGAAGGTATGAGATGTGCGCGAAGGCACCGCGACATAGGGGATGCTATGGCAGGTGCGCGAATACACAGCGATATATGCGACGTTAAGAGATGTGCATTAAAACACGGCGATATTGGGGAAGCCATGAGAGGTGTGCAAAAATATGGCGATATAGGAGAAATTATCAGAGGTGCGTGAAAACACAGCGATATAGAGGGAGGTATGAGAGGTGCATGAAAACACAGCGATATAGGGGACATTATGAGATGTGCATGAAAACAACGTGATATAGGGGAAAACATGAGAGGTGCGCAAAAACAGTGCAATATAGTGGAACCTATAGGATGTGTGCGAAACCACGGAGATACAGGGGAATGTATCAGAGGTGCGAGAAAACACAGCGATATAGGGGACGCTATGGGACATGCGCAAAAAAACAGTGATACAGGGGAAGGTATGAGAGCTGTGCGAGAACACGGCGATATAAGGGAAATTGTAAGAGGTGCGCGAAAACATGGCAATACAGGAGAATGTATCAGAGGTCCGAGAAAACACAGCGATATAGGGGAAGTAATGATTGGAGCGAAAACATAGCGATATACGTGAAGACTTGCGAGATGCGCGAAAACACGGCCATATAGGGTAAGCTATGAGAGGTGAGCAATAACACAGCGATCAAGATGAAACTATGGGATGTGCGCGAAAACAGCGATGTAGGCGAATCTATGGGAGGTGCGCCAAAACACAGCGATATAGGGGACGGTATGAGATGTGCATGAATACACAGCGATATTGGGGAAGCCATGAGAGGTGCCTGAAAACAGAGCAATATAGGGGAAGGTATGAGAGGTGAGCAAAAACACAGCGATATAGGATTAGTTAAGAGAGGTGCGTGAAAACACAGCAATATAGGGGAATGTATGAGAGGAGGACGAAAACACAGCGATATCGGGGAAGGTATGGGAGGTGCGCGAAAACAGGGCGATATATGGGAATGCATGAGAGATGCGCGAAGGCACGGTGATATAGGGGATGGTATGGGAGGTGCGCAAATACAGAGCGATATAAGGGACGTTATGAGATGTGCATGAAAACACATCAATATAGGGAAAGGTATGAGATGTGCGCAAAAATACATCTATATAGGGGAAAGTATGAGAGGTGCGCGAAAACAGCGATGTAGGCGAAGCAATGGGAGATGCGCGAAAGCACAGCGATATAGGGGAAGGTATGAGATGAGCATGAATACACGGCGATAGTCGGGAAGCCATGAGAGGTGTGCGAAAACACAGCGATATAGGGGAAGGTATGAGAGCTGCGTGAAAACACAGTTATATAGGGGTAGGCATGAGAGGAGCGCGAAAACAGAGAGATAGAGGGGAGGTTATGAGAGGTGCGTGAAAACACGGTGATATTGGGGAAGGTATGAGAGGTGTGCAAAAACACAGCGGTATACGGGAATGCATGAGAGGTGCACGAAAACAGCGATATAGGTGAAGGAATGGGAGGTGCGTGAAAACAGGGCGATATTTGGGAAGGTATGAGAGGTGCGCAAAAGCACAGCGATATAAGGGAAGCTATGGGAGGTGCGCGAATATACAGCGATATAGAGGACGTTATGAGATGTGCATAACAACACGGCGATATAGGGGAAGCTATGAGAGGTGAGCAATAACACAGCGATAAAGGTGAATCTATGGGATGTGCGCGAAAAGACAGCGATATAGGGGAAGGTATGAGAGGTCCGCAAGGCACAGCAATATAGGGGGAGGTATGAGAGGTGCACGAAAACATAGCGATATAGGGGACGTGATGAGATGTGCATGAAAACGCAGTGATATTAGGGAAGTTATGAGAGGTGCACAAAAACACAGCGATATAGGGGAAGTTATGAGAGGTGTGTGAAAACACAGCGATATAGGGGGAGGTATGAGTGGTGCATGAAAACACAGTGATATAGTAGAAGGTCTGGAAGGTGCGTGAAAACGGCGATATAGGGGAAGGTATGAGAGGTGCGCGAAGGCACAGCAATATAAGGGATGCTATGGGATGTGCGCGAATACACAGCGATATAGGGGACGTTATGAGATGTGCATGAAAAGACGGCAATATACGGGAAGGTATAAGAGCTGCGCAAAAATACAGTGATATAGGAGAAGTTATGAGAGGTGCGTGAAAACACAGCGATATAAGGGAAGGTATGAGAGGTGCACGAAAACACAGCGATATTGGGGAAGGTATGGGAGGTGCGCGAAATCAGGGCGATATAGCGGAAGTTATGCGAGGTGCGCGAAGGCACAGCGATATAGGGGATGCTATGAGAGGTGCGCGAAAACACCGTGATATAGGGGAAGACATGAGAGGTGCGCAAAAACAGGGCAATATAGTGGAACCTATGGGATGTGCGCGAAACCACGGCGAAACAGGGAAATGTATCAGAGGTGCGAGAAAATACAGCGATATAGGGGACGCTATGGGACATGCGCAAAATAACAGTGATATAGGGGAAGGTATGAGAGGTGAGCGAGAACACGGCGATATAGGGGAAATTGTAAGAGGTGCACGAAAACATGGCAATATAGGAGAATGTATCAGAGGTGCGAGAAAACACAGCGATATAGGGGAAGTAATGATAGGAGCGAAAACATAGCAATATAGGTGATATATAGGTGATGACACGCGAGGTGCGCGAAAACACGGCGATATAGGGTAAGCTATGAGAGGTGAGCAATAACACAGTGATCAAGGTGAAGCTATGGGATGTGCGCGAAAACAGCGATGTAGGTGAACTATGGGAGGTGCGCCAAAACACAGCGATATAGGGGACGGTATGAGATGTGCATGAATACACGGCGATTTTGGGGAAGCCATG
This sequence comes from Mobula birostris, assembly GCF_030028105.1. Lineage (NCBI taxonomy): Eukaryota > Metazoa > Chordata > Chondrichthyes > Myliobatiformes > Myliobatidae > Mobula > Mobula birostris. Next base: position 61,716 of record NW_027274081.1, read on the forward strand.
AGAGGTGCCTGAAAACAGAGCAATATAGGGGAAGGTATGAGAGGTGAGCAAAAACACAGCGATATAGGATTAGTTAAGAGAGGTGCGTGAAAACACAGCAATATAGGGGAATGTATGAGAGGAGGACGAAAACACAGCGATATCGGGGAAGGTATGGGAGGTGCGCGAAAACAGGGCGATATATGGGAATGCATGAGAGATGCGCGAAGGCACAGTGATATAGGGGATGGTATGGGAGGTGCGCAAATACAGAGCGATATAAGGGACGTTATGAGATGTGCATGAAAACACATCAATATAGGGAAAGGTATGAGATGTGCGCAAAAATACATCTATATAGGGGAAAGTATGAGAGGTGCGCGAAAACAGCGATGTAGGCGAAGCAATGGGAGATGCGCGAAAGCACAGCGATATAGGGGAAGGTATGAGATGAGCATGAATACACGGCGATAGTCGGGAAGCCATGAGAGGTGTGCGAAAACACAGCGATATAGGGGAAGGTATGAGAGCTGCATGAAAACACAGTTATATAGGGGAGGTTATGAGAGGTGCTTGAAAACACGGTGATATTGGGGAAGGTATGAGAGGTGTGCAAAAACACAGCGGTATACAGGAATGCATGAGAGGTGCACGAAAACAGCGATATAGGTGAAGGAATGGGAGGTGCGTGAAAACAGGGCGATATTTGGGAAGGTATGAGAGGTGCGCAAAAGCACAGCCATATAAGGGAAGCTATGGGAGGTGGGCGAATATACAGCGATATAGAGGACGTTATGAGATGTACATAACAACACGGCAATATAGGGGAAGCTATGAGAGGTGAGCAATAACACAGCGATAAAGGTGAATCTATGGGATGTGCGCGAAAAGACAGCAATATAGGGGAAGGTATGAGAGGTCCGCAAGGCACAGCGATACAGGGGGAGGTATGAGAGGTGCACGAAAACACAGCGATATAGGGGACGTGATGAGATGTGCATGAAAACGCAGTGATTTTAGGGAAGGTATGAGAGGTGCACAAAAACACAGCGATATAGGGGAAGTTATGAGAGGTGTGTGAAAACACAACGATATAGGGGGAGGTATGAGAGGTACACGAAGACACAGCGATATAGGGGAAGGCATGGGAGCTGCTCGAAAACAGGGCAATATAGGGAAAGGTATGATACGTGTCCGAAACACAGCAATATAGGGGATGGTATGGGAGATGCACGAAAACACAGTGATATAGGGGAAGACATGAGAGGTGCGTGAAAACTGAGCGATATAGGGGACGCTATTGGATGTGCGCGAAAACACAGTGATATAGGGGAAGATATGAGAGGTGTGCGAGAACACGGCGATATAGGTGAAATTATGAGAGGTGCGTGAAAACACGTTGATACAGGGAACTGTATCAGAAGTGCCAGAACACAGAGCGATATAGGGGAAGTAATGAGAGGAGCGGTAACACAGCGATATAGGTGAAGAAATGAGAGTTGCGCGAAAACACGGCGATATAGGGGAAGATATGAGAGGTGCGCAAAAACGCAGCGATGTAGGCGAAGCCATGGGTGGTGCACGGGAAACAGGGTGATATAGGGGAATGTATGAGAGGTGCACGAAGGTGCAGTGATATAGGGGTTGCTATGGCAGTTGCGCGAATACACAGCAATATATGGGACGTTAAGAGATGTGCATGAAAATGCGGCGATATTGGGGAAGCCATGAGAGGTGAGCAAAAATACGGCGATATAGGAGAAATTATGAGAGGTGCGTGAAAACACAGCGATATAGGGGGGGGTATGAGAGGTGCATGAAAACACAGCGATATAGGGGAAGGTATGGAAGGTGCGCGAAAACAGGGTGATATAGGGGAAGGTATGAGATGTGCGCGAAGGCACAGCAATATAAGGGATGCTATGGGAAGTGCGCGAATACACAGTGATATAGGGGACGCTATGAGATGTGCATGAAAAGACGGCAATATAGGGGAAGGTATAAGAGCTGCACAAAAATACAGTGGTGTTGGAGAATTTATGAGAGGTGCGTGAAAACACAGTGAGATAAGGGAAGGTATGAGAGGTGCACGAAAACACAGCGATATTGGGGAAGGTTTGGGAGGTGCACGAAAACAGGGCGATATAGGGGAAGTTATGAGAGGTGTACGAAGGCACAGCGATATAGGGGATGCTATGAGAGGTGCGCGAAAACACCGTGATATAGGGGAAGACATGAGAGGTGCGCAAAAACAGGGCAATGTAGTGGAACCTATGGGATGTGCGCGAAACCACGGCGATACAAGGGAATGTATCAGAGGTGCGAGAAAACACAGCGATATAGGGACGCTATGGGACATGTGCAAAAAAACAGTGATACAGGGGAAGGGTATGAGAGGTGTGCGAGAACACGGCGATATAGGGGAAATTGTAAGAGGTGCGCGAAAACATGGCAATACAGGAGAATGTATCAGAGGTGCGAGAAAACACAGCGATATAGGGGAAGTAATGATTGGAGCGAAAACATAGCGATATACGTGAAGACTTGCGAGATGCGCGAAAACACGGCGATATAGGGTAAGCTATGAGAGGTGAGCAATAACACAGCGATCAAGGTGAAACTATGGGACGTGCGCGAAAACAGCGATGTAGACGAATCTATGGGAGGTGCGCCAAAACACAGTGATATAGGGGACGGTATGAGATGTGCATGAATACACAGCGATATTGGGGAAGCCATGAGAGGTGCCTGAAAACAGAGCGATATAGGGGAAGGTATGAGAGGTGCGCAAAAACACAGCGATATAGGATTAGTTAAGAGAGGTGCGTGAAAACACAGCAATATAGGGAATGTATGAGAGGAGCACGAAAACACAGCGATATCAGGAAAGGTATGGGAGGTGTGCGAAAACAGGGCGATATATGGGAATGAATGAGAGATGCGCGAAGGCACAGTGAAATAGGGGATGGTATGGGAGGTGCGCAAATACAGAGCGATATAGGGGACGTTATGAGATGTGCATGAAAACACATCAATATAGGGAAAGGTATGAGATGTGCGCAAAAATACATCTATATAGGGGAAGGTATGAGAGGTGCGCGAAAACAGCGATGTAGGCGAATCTATGGGAGGTGCGCGAAAGCACAACGATATAGGGGAAGGTATGAGATGTGCATGAATACACGGTGATAGTCGGGAAGCCATGAGAGGTGTGCGAAAACACAGCGATATAGGGGAAGGTATGAGAGCTGCGTGAAAACACAGTTATATAGGGGAAGGTATGAGAAGAGCGCGAAAACAGGGCGATAGAGGGGAGGTTATGAGAGGTGCGTGAAAACACGGTGATATTGGGGAAGGTATGAGAGGTGTGCAAAAACACAGCGGTATACGGGAATGCATGAGAGGTGCACGAAAACAGCGATATAGGTGAAGGAATGGGAGGTGCGTGAAAACAGGGCGATATTTGGGAAGGTATGAGAGGTGCGCGAAAGCACAACGATAAAGGTGAATCTATGGGATGTGCGCGAAAAGACAGCGATATAGGGGAAGGTATGAGAGGTCCGCAAGGCACAGCGATATAGGGGGAGGTATGAGAGGTGCACGAAAACACAGCGATATAGGGGGAGGTATGAGAGGTGCACGAAAACACAGCGATATAGGGGACGTTATGAGATGTGCATGAAAACACGGCAATATAGGGGAAGGTATATGAGCTGCGCAAAAATACAGTGATATAGGAGAAGTTATGAGAGGTGCGCGAAAAGACAACGATATAGGAGACGGTATGAGATGTGCATAAAAACATGGCGATTATTAGGGGAAAGTATGAGAGGTGTGCGAAGGCACAGCGATATAGGGGATGCTATGAGAGGTGCGCGAAAACACCGTGATATAGGGGAAGACATGAGAGGTGCGCAAAAACAGGGCAATATAGTGAAAGCTATGGGATGTGTGCGAAACCACGGCGAAACAGGGAAATGTATCAGAGGTGCGAGAAAACACAGCGATATAGGGGACGCTATGGGACATGCGCAAAAAAACAGTGATATAGGGGAAGGTATGAGAGGTGTGCGAGAACACGGCGATATAGGGGAAATTTTAGGGGTGCACGAAAACATGGCAATATAGGAGACTGTATCAGAGGTGCGAGAAAACACAGCGATATAGTGGAATTAATGATAGGAGCGAAAACATAGCGATATAGGTGAAGACATGCGAGGTGCGCGAAAACAGCGATGTAGGTGAACTATGGGAGGTGCGCCAAAACACAGCGATATAGGGGACGGTATGAGATGTGCATGAATACACGGCGATATTGGGGAAGCCATGAGAGGTGCCTAAACACACAGCGATATAGGGGAAGGTATGAGAGGTGTGCAAAAACACAGCGATATAGGAGAAGTTAAGAGAGGTGCGTGAAAACACAGCGATATAGGGGAAGGTATGAGAGGTTCATAAAGGCACAGCGATATAGGGGATGCTATGGGAGGTGCGCGAAAACACAACGATATAGGAGACGGTATGAGATGTGCATAAAAACATGGCGATATAGGGGGAGGTATGAGATTTGCGCGAAGGCACAGTAATATAAGGGATGTTATGGGAGGTGCGCGAATACACAGCCATATAGAGGACGTTATTAGATATGCATGAAAACATGGAAATATAGGGGAAGGTATAAGAACTGCGCAAAAATACAGCGATATAGGAGAATTTATGAGAGGTGCGTGAAAACATAACGATATAAGGGAAGGTATGAGAGGTGCACGAAAACACAGCGATATTGGGGAAGGTATGGTAGGTGCGCGAAAACAGGGCGATATAGGGGAAGTTATGAGAGGTGCGCGAAGGCACAGCGATAGAGGGGAAGACATGAGAGCTGCGCAGAAGCAGGGCAATATAGTGGAACCTGTGGGATGTGCGCGAAACCACGGCGATACAGGGGAATGCATCAGAGGTGCCAGAAAACACAGCGATATAGGGGACGCTATGGGACATGCGCAAAACAACAGTGATATAAGGGAAGGTATGAGAGGTGTGCGAGAACACGACGATATAGGGGAAATTGTAAGAGGTGCGCGAAAACATGGCAATACAGGAGAATGTATCAGAGGTGCAAGAAAACACAGCGATATAGGGGAAGTAATGATAGGAGCGAAAACATAGTGATATAGGTGAAGGCATGCGAGGTGCGTGAAAACATGACGATATAGGGTAAGCTATGAGAGGTGAACAATAACACAGCGATCAAGGTGAAGCTAAGGGATGTGCGCGAAAACAGCGATGTAGGCGAAGCTATGGGAGGTGCGCGAAAGCACAGCGATATAGGGGAAGGTCTGAGATGTGCGCAAAAATACATCGATATAGGGGAAGGTATGAGAGCTGCGTGAAAACATAGTGATATAGGTGAAGGTATGAGAGTAGCGCGAAAACAAGGTGATGTAGGGGGGTGTGTGAAAACCCATCGACATTGGGGACGTTATGAGATATGCATGAAAACACGGTGATATTGGGGAACGTATGAGCGGTGTGCGAAAATACAGCGATATACGGGAATGCACGAGAGGTGCACGAAGGCACAGTGATATAGGGGATGGTATGGGAGTTGCGCAAATACCCAGCGATATAGGGAACGTTCTAGATGTGCATGAAAACACATCAATATAGTGGAAGGTATGAGATGTGTGCAAAAATACATCGATATAGGGGAAGGTATGAGAGGTGCGCGAAAACAGCGATGTAGACGAAGCTATGGGAGGTGCGCGAAAGCATAGCGATATAGGGGAAGGTACGAGATGTGCATGAATACACGGCGATAGTCGGGAAGCAATGAGAGATTTGCGAAAACACAGCGATATAGGGGAAGGTATGAGAGCTGCGTGAAAACACAGTGATATAGGGGAAGGTATGAGAGGTGCTCGAAAGCGGGGCAATATAGGGGAAGGTATGAGAGGTGTGCGAAGGCAAAGCAATATAGAGGATGCTATGGGAGGTGCGTGAAAACACAGTGATATAGGGGAAGATATGAGAGGTGCGTGAAAACAGCGATATAGGGAACGCTATTGGACGTGCGCGATAACACAATGATTTTGGGGAAGATATGAGAGGTGTGCGAGAACAGGGCGATATAGGTGAAATTATGAGAGTTGCGCGAAAACACGTTGATACAGGGAACTGTATCAGAAGTGCGAGAACACAGAGCGATGTAGGGGAAGTAATGAGAGGAGCAGAAACACAGCGATATAGGTGAAGACATGAGAGGTGCGCGAAAACACGGCGATATAGGGGAAGCTATGAGAGGTAAGCAATAACACAGTGATAAAGGTGAAGTTATGGGATGTGCGCAAAAACAGTGCGATATAGGGGAATGTATGAGAGGTGCGCGAAAACACTGCGATATAGGGGACGCAATGGGACGTGCGTGAAAACACAGTGATATAGGGTAAGGTATGAGAGGTGTGCAAGAACACGGTGATATAGGGGAAATTATGAGAGGTGTGCGAATACGCGGCGATACGGGAGAATGTATCAGATGTGCGAGAAAACACAGCTATATAGGGGAAGCATTGAGAGAAGCGAAAACATAGCGATCTAGGTGAAGACATGAGAGGTGCGCGAAAACGCGGCGATATAGGGGAAGCTATGGGAGGTGAGCAAAAGCACGGCGATACAGGGGAAGTTATGAGAGGTGAGCAATAACACAGCGATAGAGGTGAATCTATGGGATGTGCGCGAAAAGACAACGATATAGGGGAAGCTATGAGAGGTGCGCAAGGCACAGCAATATAGAGGATGCTATGGGACGTGCGTGATTACACAGCGATATAGGGGACGTGATGAGATGTGCATGAAAACGCAGCGATATTAGGGAAGGTATCAGAGGTGCACAAAAACACAGCGATATAAGTTATGAGAGGTGTGCGAAAACACAGCGATATAGGGGAAGATATGAAAGGTGCACGAAAACACAGAGATATATTCGGGAAGGAATGGGAGATGCACGGATACACAGAGATATAGGGGACGTTATGAGATGTGCATGAAAACACCGCCATATAGGGGAAGGTATGAGAGGTGCACGAAAACGCAGTGATATAAGGGAAGGTATAGGAGGTGCACGAAAACAGGGCGATATAGGGGAAGGTATGAGAGGTGCACGAAGGCACAGCGATATAGGAGACGGTATGAGATGTGCATAAAAACATGGCGATATAGGGGGAGGTATGAGAGGTGCGCGTAAACACGGCGATATAGGGGAAAGTATGAGAGGTGTGCGAAAACTTGGCGTTACAGTGGAAAGCATCAGAGGTGCCAAAAAACACAGCGATGTAGTGGAAGCCATGAGAGGTGCACGAAAACAGGGCAATATAGTGGAAGGTATGGGATGTGCACGAAAACAGGGCGATATAAGGGAAGGTATGAGAAGTGCGCGAGAACACGGCGATATATGGGAAATAATGAGAGGTGTGCGAAAACTCAGCGATATGGCAGAATGTATCAATTGTGCGAGAAAACACAGCCATATAGGGGAAGTATTGAGAGGAGCGAAAACATAGCGATCTAGGTGAAGACATGAGAAGTGTGCAAAAACTCGGCGATACAGGGGAAGCTATGAGAGGTGAGCAATAACACAGCGATAAAGCTGAATCTATGGGATGTGCGTAAAAAGACAGCGATATAGGGGAAGCTATGAGAGCTGCACAAGGCACAGCGATACAGGGGATGCTATGGGAGGTGCGCGAATACACAGCGATATAGGGGACGTGATGAGATGTGCATGAAAACTCAGCGATATTAGGGAAGGTATTAGAGGTGCACAAAAACTCAGTGATATAGGAGAAGTTATGAGAGATGTGTGAAAACACAGCGATATAGGGGAAGGAATCGGAGGTGCGCGAAAACTGTGCGATATAGGGGAAGGTATGAGATGTGCATGAATACATGGCGATATTGGGGAAGCCATGAGAGGTGCCTGAAAACACAGCGATATAGGGGAAGGTATGAGAGGTGTGTAAAAACACAGCGATTTAGGAGAACTTAAGAGAGGTGCATGAAAACACAACAATATCGGGGAAGGTATGAGAGGAGCACAAAAACAAGGCGATATATGGGAATGCATGAGAGGTGCGCGAAGGCACAGTGATATAGGGGATGGTATGGGAGGTGCGCAAATACAGAGGTATATAGGGGACGTTATGAGATGTGCATGAAAACACATCAATATAGGGAAAGGTATGAATGTGCGCAAAAATACATCGATATAGGGGAAGGTATGAGAGGTGCGCGAAAACAGCGATGTAGGCAAAGCCATGAGAGGTGTGCGAAAACACAGCGATATAGGGGAAGGTATGAGAGCTGCGTGAAAACACAGTGATATAGGGGAAGGTCTGAGAGGAGCATGAAAACAGGGCGATAGAGGGGAGGTTATGAGAGGTGCGTGAAAACACGGTGATATTGGGGAAGGTATGAGAGGTGTGCAAAAACACAGCGGTCTACGGAAATGCATGAGAGGTGCACGAAAACAGCGATATAGGTGAAGGAATGGGAGGTGCGCGAAAACAGGGCGATATTTGGGAAGGTATGAGAGGTGCGCGAAAGCACAGCGATATAAGGGAAGCTATGGGAGGTGCGCGAATATACAGCGATATAGAGGACGTTATGAGATGTGCATAACAACACGGCGATATAGGGGAAGCTATGAGAGGTGAGCAATAACACAGCGATAAAGGTGAATCTATGGGATGTGCACGAAAAGACAGCGATATAGGGGAAGGTATGAGAGCTGCGTGAAAACACAGTGATATAGGGGAAGGTCTGAGAGGAGCATGAAAACAGGGCGATAGAGGGGAGGTTATGAGAGGTGCGTGAAAACACGGTGATATTGGGGAAGGTATGAGAGGTGTGCAAAAACACAGCGGTCTACGGAAATGCATGAGAGGTGCACGAAAACAGCGATATAGGTGAAGGAATGGGAGATGCGCGAAAACAGGGCGATATTTGGGAAGGTATGAGAGGTGCGCGAAAGCACAGTGATATAAGGGAAGTTATGGGAGGTGCGCGAACATACAGCGATATAGAGGACGTTATGAGATGTGCATGACAACACGGCGATATAGGGGAAGCTATGAGAGGTGAGCAATAACACAGCGATAAAGGTGAATCTATTGGATGTGCGCGAAAAGACAGCGATATAGGGGAAGGTATGAGAGGTCCGCAAGCACAGCGATATAGGGGGAGGTAGGAGAGGTGCACGAAAACACAGCGATATATGGGACGTGATGAGATGTGCATGAAAACGCAATGATATTAGGGAAGGTATGAGAGGTGCACAAAAACACAGCGATATAAGAGAAGTTATGAGAGGTGTGTGAAAACACAGCGATAAAGGTGGAGGTATGAGAGGTGCATGAAAACGGGGCGATATAGGGGAAGGTATGAGAGGTGCGCGAAGGCACAGCAATATAAGGGATGCTATGGGATGTGCGCGAATACACAGCGATATAGGGGACGTTATGAGATTTGCATGAAAACACGGCAATATAGGGGAAGGTATAAGAGCTGCACAAAAATACAGTGATATAGGAGAAGTTATGAGAGGTGCGTGAAAACACAGCGATATTGGGGAAGGTATGGGAGGTGCGCGAAAACAGGGCAATATAGGGGAAGTTATGAGATGTGTGCGAAGGCACAGCGATATAGGGGATGCTATGAGAGGTTCGCGAAAACACCGTGATATAGGGGAAGACATGAGAGGTGCGCAAAAACAGGGCTATATAGTGGAATCTATGGGATGTGCGTGAAACCACCGCGATACAGGGGAATGTATCAGAGGTGCGAGAAAACACAGCGATATAGGGGACGCTATGGGACATGCGCAAAAAAACAATGATATAGGGGAAGGTATGAGAGGTGTGCGAGAACACGGCGATATAGGGGAAATTGTAAGAGGTGCACGAAAACATGGCAATACAGGAGAATGCATCAGAGGTGCGAGAAAACACAGCGATATAGGGGAATTAATGATACGAGCGAAAACATAGTGATATAGGTGAAGACATGCGAGGTGCGCGAAAACACGGTGATATAGGGTAAGCCATGAGAGGTGAGCAATAACACAGCGATCAAATTGAAGCTATGGGATGTGCGCGAAAACAGCGATGTAGGTGAATCTATGGGATGTGCGCCAAAACATAGCGATATAGGGGACGGTATGAGATGTGCATGAATACACGGCGATATTGGGGAAGCCATGAGAGGTGCCTGAAAACACAGTGATATAGGGGAAGGTATGAGAGGTGTGTAAAAACACAGCGATATAGGAGAAGTTAAGAGAGGTGCGTGAAAACACAGCGATAGAGGGGAAGGTATGAGAGGTTCACGAAGGCACAGCGAGAAAGGGGATGCTATGGGAGCAGCGCAAAAACACAGCGATATAGAAGACGGTATGAGATGTGCATAAAAACATGGCGATATAGGGGGAGGTATGAGAGGTGCGCGTAAATACGGCGATATAGGGGAAAGTATGAGAGGTGCGTAAAAACTTGGCGTTACAGGGGAATGCATCAGAGGTGCCAGAAAACACAGCTAATTAGTGGAATACATGAGAGGTGCGCGAAAGCAGGGCAATATAGTGGAAGCTATGGGATGTGCATGAAAACAGGGCGATATAGGGTAAGGTATGAGAGGTGTGCGAAAACACAGCAATATAGGGGACGCAATGCGACGTTCGCGAAAACACAGTGATATAGGGGAAGGTATGAGAGATGTGCGAGAACACGGCGATACGGGAGAATATATCAGATGTGCGAGAAAACACAGCGATATAGGGGAAGTATTGAGAGGAGCAAAAACATAGCGATCTAGGTGAAGACATGAGAGGTGCGCAAAAACACGGCGGTACAGGGGAAGCTATGAGAGGTGAGCAATAACATAGCGATAAAGGTGAATCTATGGTATGTGCGCGAAAAGACAGCGATATAGGGGAATCTATGAGAGGTGCGCAGGGCACAGCGATATAGGGGATGCTATGGGAGGTGCGTGAATACACAGCGATATAGTGGACGTGATGAGATGTGCATGAAAACGCAGTGATATTCGGGAAGGTATGAGAGGTGCACAAAAACAAAGCGATATAGGAGAAGTTATGAGAGGTGTGCGAAAACACAGCGATATGGGGAAGGTATGAAAGGTGCACGAAAACGCAGTGATATAAGGGAAGGTATAGGAGATGCGCGAAAACAGGGCGATATAGGGGCAGGTATGAGAGGTGCGCGTAAACACGGCGATATAGGGGAAAGTATGAGAGGTGCGCGAAAACTTGGTGTTACAGGGGAATGCATCAGAGGTGCCAGAAAACACAGCGATGTAGTGGAAGACATGAGAGGTGCGCGAAAACAGGGCAATATAGGGGAAGGTATGAGAGGTGCGCGAAGGCACAGCGATATAGGCGATGCTATGGGAGGTGCGCGAATACACAGCGATATAGGGGACGTTATGAGATGTGCATAAAAACACGGCAATATAGGGGAAGTTATGAGAGGTGCGCATAAATACAGCAATACAGGGGAAGTTATGAGAGGTGCGTGAAAACACAGCGATATAAGGGGAGGTATGAGAGGTGCTCGAAAACAGGGCGATATAGGGAAAGGTATGAGACGTGTGCGAAACACAGCAATATAGGGAATGGTATGGGAGATGCACGAAAACACAGTGATATAGGGGAAGACATGAGAGGTGCGTGAAAACAGAGCGATATAGGGGACGCTATTGGACATGCGCGAAAACACAGGGATATAGGGGAAGATATGAGAGGTGTGCGAGAGCACGGCGATATAGGTGAAATTATGAGAGGTGCGCGAAAACACGTTGATACAGGGAACTGTATCAGAAGTGCGAGAACACAGAGCGATATGGGGGAAGTAATGAGAGGAGCGGAAACACAGCGATATAGGTGAAGAAATGAGAGGTGCGCGAAACCACGGCGATATAGGGGAAGGTATGAGAGGTGCGCAAAAACACAGTGATGTAGGCGAAGCCATGGGAGGTGCACGGGAAACAGGGTGATATAGGGGAAGGTATGAGCGATGCGCGAAGGCACAGCGATATAGGGGATGCTAAGGGAGGTGCGTGAATACACAGAGATATATGGGACGTTATGAGATGTGCATGAAAACATGGCTATATTGGGAAAGCCATGAGAGGCGTGCGAAAATACAGCGATATAGGGGACGGTATGGGAGGTGTGCGAAAACAGGGTGACATGGCGGAAGGTATGAGAGGTGCGCGAAGGCACAATGATATAGGGGATGCTATGGCAGTTGCGCGAATACACAGCGATATATGGGACGTTAAGAGATGTGCATGAAAACACGGCGATATTGGGGAAGCCATGAGAGGTGTGCAAAAATACGGCGATACAGGAGAAATTATGAGAGGTGCATGAAAACACAGCGATATAGGGGAAGGTATGGAAGGTGTGCGAAAACAGGGCGATATAGGGGAAGGTATGAGAGGTGTGCGAAGGCACAGCAATATAAGGGATGCTATGGGAGGTGCGCGAATACACAGTGATATAGGGGACGCTATGAGTTGTGCATGAAAACACGGCAATATAGGGGAAGGTATAAGAGCTGCACACAAATACAGTGATATTGGAGAAGTTATGAGATGTGCGTGAAAACGCAGCGAGATAAGGGAAGGTATGAGACGTGCACGAAAACACAGCGATATTGGGGCAGGTATGGGAGGTGCACGAAAACAGGACGATATAGCGGAAGTTATGAGAGGTGTGCGAAGGCACAGCGATATTGGAGAAGGTATGAGAGGTGCACGAAAACAGCGATATAGGTGAAGGAATGGGAGGTGCGCGAAAACAGGGCGATACTTGGGAAGGTATGAGAGGTGCGCGAAGGCACAGCGATATAGGGGATGCTATGGGAGGTGTGCGAATACACAGCGATATAGAGGACGTTATGAGATGTGCATAACAACACGGCGATATAGGGTAAGTTATGAGAGGTGCGCAAAAACACGGCGATATAGGGGAAGTTAAGAGAGGTGCGTGAAAACACAGCGATATAGGGGAAGGTATGAGAGGTGCGCGAAAACACAGCGATATAGGGGACGGTATGAGATGTGCATGAAGACACAGCGATATCGGGGAAGCCATCAGTGGTGCGAGAAAACACAGTGATATAGGGGACGGTATAAGATGTGAATGAATACATGGCGATATTGGGGATTCCATGAGAGGTGCGCGAAAACAAAGCATTATAGGGGAAGGTATGAGAGGTGTGCAAAAGCACAGCGATATAGTGGAAGTTATGAGAGGCGCGTGAAAGCACAGTGATATGGGGAATGTATGAGAGGTGCACAAAAACACAGCGATATAGGGGAAGGCATGGGAGGTGCGCGAAAACAGGGCGATATTGGGGAAGGTATGAGAGGTGCGCGAAAACATCGCAATACAGGGGAATGCATCAGAGGTGCGAGAAAACACAGTGATATAGGGGAAGTTATGAGAGCAGCGAAAACACAGCGATATAGGGGAAGACATGAGATGTGCGCGAAAACACAGCGATTTAGTGGAAACTATGAGAGGTGCGCAAAAACACAGCGATAAAGGTGGAGCTATATCAGGGTGCGAAAAGACAGCGATATAGGTGAGTGCATGCGAGGTGCGCGAAAACACAGCGATATAGGGGAATGTATGAAATATGCATGAAAGACGGTGATATCGGGGATGCATTGAGAGATGCGCAAAAACACGGCTATATAGGGAAAAGTATGAGAGGTGCGCAAAACCACGGCGATACAGGGGAATGCATCAGAGGTGCAAGAAAACACAGCGATATAGGGGACGTTATGAGAGGATCGAAAACAGAGCGACATAGGGGAAGGCATGAGAGGTGCGCGAAAACGAGGCAATATAGTGGAAGCTATGGGATGTGTGCGAAAACAGGGCGATATAGGGGAAGGTATGAGAGGTGCGCGAAAAGACGGCGAAATAGGGGAAGGTATGAGAGGTGCGCGAAAAGACAGCGATATAGGGGAAGTTATGGGAGCTGTGCGAAAACAGCGCAATATAGGGGAAGGTATGAGAAGTGCACTAAAACACAGCGATACAGGGGAAGGAATGGGAGGTGTGTGAAAACAGGGCGATATAGGGGAAGGTATGAGAGGTGTGCGAGAATACAGCGATGTAGGGGAAATTATGAGAGGTGCGTGACAACACGGCGATACAGGGGAATGTATCAGAGCTGTGAGAAAACACAGCGATATAATGGAAGTAATGACAGGAGCAAAAACATAGCGATATAGGTGAAGACATGAGAGGTGCACGAAGGCACAGCGATATAGGGGAAGCAATGGGAGGTGCGTGAAAATACAGTGATATAGGTGACGGTATGAGATGTGTATGAAAACACGGTGTATAGGGGAAGCTATGAGAGGTGCGCGAAAACACGGTGATATAGGGGAAAATATGAGACGTGCGCGAAAACTTGGCGTTACATGGGAATGCATCAGAAGTGCGAGAAAACACAGCGATGTAGGGGAAGACATGAGAGGTGCGCGAAAACAGGGCAATATAGTGGAAGCTATGGGATGTGCGCGACAACACGAAGATACAGGGGAATGCATCAGAGGTGCGAGAAAACACAGCAATATAGGGAACGCTATGGGACTTGCGCGAAAACACAGTGATTTAGGGAAAGGTATGAGAGGTCTGCGAATACACGGCGATATTGGGGAAGCCATGAGAGGTGCATGAAAACACAGCGATATAGGGGAAATTATAGGAGGAGTGCGAAAACAGGGCGATATAGGGGAAGGTATGAGAGGTGCACGAAGGCACAGCGATATAGGGGAAGCAATGGGAGGTGCGCCAAAATACAGTGATATAGGGGAAGCAATGGGAGGTGCGCCAAAATACAGTGATATAGGTGACGGTATGAGATGTGTATGAAAACACGGTGTATAGGGGAAGCTATGAGAGGTACGCGAAAACACGGTGATATAGGGGAAAGTATGAGAGGTGTGCGAAAACTTGGCGTTACATGGGAATGCATCAGAAGTGCGAGAAAACACAGCGATGTAGGGGAAGACATGAGAGGTGCGCGAAAACAGGGCAATATAATGGAAGCTATGGAATGTGCGCGAAAACAGGGCGATGTGGGGAAGGTATGAGAGGTGTGCGAGAACACAGCGGTATAGGGGAAGTATTGAGAGGATCGAATGCATAGCGATCTATGTGAAGACATGAGAGGTGCGCGAAAACATGGCGATATAGCGGAAGCTATGAGAGGTGAGCAAAAACACGGCGATACAGGGGAAGCTATGAGAGGTGAGCAAAAACACGGCGATACAGGGGAAGCTATGAGAGGTGCGCAAGGCACAGCGATATAGGGGATGCTATGGGAGGTGCGTGAATACACAGCGATATAGTGGAAGTGATGAGATGAGCATGAAAACGCAGTGATATTCGGGAAGGTATGAGAGGTGCACAAAAACACAGCGATATAGGAGAAGTTATGAGAGGTGTGCGAAAACACGGCGATATAGGGGAAGGTATGAAAGGTGCACGAAAATGCACTGATATAAGGGAAGGTATAGGAGATGCGCGAAAACAGGGCGATATAGGGGCAGGTATGAGAGGTGCGCGTAAACACGGCGATATAGGGGAAAGTATGAGAGGTGCGCGAAAACTTGGTGTTACAGGGGAATGCATCAGAGGTGCCAGAAAACTCAGCGATGTAGTGGAAGGTATGCAGAGGTGCGCGAAAACAGGGCAATATAGTGGAAGTTATGGGATGTGTGCGAAAACAGGGCGATACAGGGGAAGGTATGAGAGGTGAGCGTAGGCAGCACAGCGATATAGGCGATGCAATGGGAGGTGCGTGAATACACAGCGATATAGGGGACGTTATGAGATGTGCATAAAAACACGGCAATATAGGGGAAGTTATGAGAGGTGCGTGAAAACACAGCGATATAAGGGGAGGTATGAGAGGTGCTCGAAAACAGGGCGATATAGGGAAAGGTATGAGACGTGAGCTAAACACAGCAATATAGGGGATGGTATGGGAGATGCACGAAAACACAGTGATATAGGGGAAGACATGAGAGGTGTGTGAAAACAGAGCGATATAGGGGACGCTATTGGACATGCGCGAAAACACAGTGATATAGGGGAAGATATGAGAGGTGTGCGAGAGCACGGCGATATAGGTGAAATTATGAGAGGTGCGCGAAAACACGTTGATACAGGGAACTGTATCAGAAGTGCGAGAACACAGAGCGATATGGGGGAAGTAATGAGAGGAGCGGAAACACAGCGATATAGGTGAAGAAATGAGAGATGCGCGAAACCACGGCGATATAGGGGAAGGTATGAGAGGTGCGCAAAAACACAGTGATGTAGGCGAAGCCATGGGAGGTGCACGGGAAACAGGGCGATATAGGGGAAGGTATGAGCGATGCGCGAAGGCACAGCGATATAGGGGATGCTAAGGGAGGTGCGTGAATTCACAGAGATATATGGGACGTTATGAGATGTGCATAAAAACACGGCGATATTGGGGAAGCCATGAGAGGTGTGCAAAAATACGGCGATACAGGAGAGATTATGAGAGGTGCATGAAAACACAGCGATATAGGGGAAGGTATGGAAGGTGTGCGAAAACAGGGCGATATAGGGCAAGGTATGAGAGGTGTGCGAAGGCACAGCAATATAAGGGATGCTATGGGAGGTGCGCGAATACACAGTGATATAGGGGACGCTATGAGTTGTGCATGAAAACATGGCAATAAAGGGGAAGGTATAAGAGCTGCACAAAAATACAGTGATATTGGAGAAGTTATGAGATGTGCGTAAAAACACAGCGAGATAAGGGACGGTATGAGACGTGCACGAAAACACAACGATATTGGGGAAGGTATGGGAGGTGCACGAAAACAGGGCGATATAGGGGAAGTTATGAGAGGTGCGCGAAGGCACAGCGATATAGGAGAAGGTATGAGAGGTGCACGAAAACAGCGATATAGGTGAAGGAATGGGAGGTGTGCGAAAACAGGGCGATACTTGGGAAGGTATGAGAGGTGCGCGAAGGCACAGCGATATAAGGGATGCTATGGGAGGTGTGCGAATACACAGCGATATAGAGGACGTTATGAGATGTGCATAACAACACGGCGATATAGGGTAAGTTATGAGAGGTGCGCAAAAACACGACGATATGGGGAAGTTAAGAGAGGTGCGTGAAAACACAGCGATATAGGGGAAGGTATGAGATGTGCATGAAGACACGGCGATATCGGGGAAGCCATCAGTGGTGCGATAAAACACAGTGATATAGGGGACGGTATGAGATGTGCATGAATACATGGCGATATTGGGGATTCCATGAGAGGTGCGCGAAAACACAGCATTATAGGGGAAGGTATGAGAGGTGTGCAAAAACACAGCGATATAGTGGAAGTTATGAGAGGCGCGTGAAAGCACAGTGATATGGGGAATGTATGAGAGGTGCACAAAAACACAGCGATATAGGGGAAGGCATGGGAGGTGCGCGAAAACAGGGCGATATTGGGGAAGGTATGAGAGGTGCGCGAAAACATCGCAATACAGGGGAATGCATCAGAGGTGCGAGAAAACACAGTGATATAGGGGAAGGTATGAGAGCAGCGAAAAAACAGCGATATAGGGGAAGACATGAGATGTGCACGAAAACACAGCGATATAGTGGAAGTTATGAGAGGTGCGCAAAAAAACAGCGATAAAGGTGAAGCTATATCAGGGTGCGAAAAGACAGCGATATAGGTGAAGGCATGCGAGGTGCGCGAAAACACAGCGATGTAGCGGAAGATATGGGAGGTGCGCGAAAACACAGCGATATAGGGGAATGTATGAAATATGCATGAAAGACGGCGATATCGGGGATGCATTGAGAGATGCGCAAAAACACGGCTATATAGGGAAAAGTATGAGAGGTGCGCAAAAACACGGCGATACAGGGGAATGCATCAGAGGTGCAAGAAAGCACAGCGATATAGGGGACGTTATGAGAGGATCGAAAACAGAGCGACATAGGGGAAGGCATGAGAGGTGCGCGAAAACGAGGCAATATAGTGGAAGCTATGGGATGTGTGCGAAAACAGGGCGATATAGGGGAAGGTATGAGAGGTGCGCGAAAAGACGGCGATGTAGGGGAAGGTATGAGAGGTGCACGAAAACACAGCGATATCGGGGAAGGTATGGGAGCTGTGCGAAAACAGTGCAATATAGGGGAAGGTATGAGATGTGCACTAAAACACAGCGATACAGGGGAAGGAATGGGAGGTGTGCGAAAACAGGGCGATATAGCGGAAGATATGAGAAGTGTGCGAGAATACAGCGATGTAGGGGAAATTATGAGAGGTGCGTGACAACATGGCGATACAGGGGAATGCATCAGAGCTGTGAGAAAACACAGCGATATAATGGAAGTAATGACAGGAGCAAAAACATAGCGATATAGGTGTAGACATGAGAGGTGCGTGAAAACAGAGTGATATAGGGGAAATTATAGGAGGAGTGCGAAAACGGCGATATAGGGGAAGGTATGAGAGGTGCGCGAAGGCACAGCGATATAGGAGAAGGTATGAGAGGTGCACGAAAACAGCGATATAGGTGAAGGAATGGGAGGTGTGCGAAAACAGGGCGATACTTGGGAAGGTATGAGAGGTGCGCGAAGGCACAGCGATATAAGGGATGCTATGGGAGGTGTGCGAATACACAGCGATATAGAGGACGTTATGAGATGTGCATAACAACACGGCGATATAGGGTAAGTTATGAGAGGTGCGCAAAAACACGACGATATGGGGAAGTTAAGAGAGGTGCGTGAAAACACAGCGATATAGGGGAAGGTATGAGAGGTGCGCGAAAACACAGCGATATAGGGGACGGTATGAGATGTGCATGAAGACACGGCGATATCGGGGAAGCCATCAGTGGTGCGAGAAAACACAGTGATATAGGGGACGGTATGAGATGTGCATGAACACATGGCGATATTGGGGATTCCATGAGAGGTGCGCGAAAACACAGCATTATAGGGGAAGGTATGAGAGGTGTGCAAAAACACAGCGATATAGTGGAAGTTATGAGAGACGCGTGAAAGCACAGTGATATGGGGAATGTATGAGAGGTGCACAAAAACACAGCGATATAGGGGAAGGCATGGGAGGTGCGCAAAAACAGGGCGATATTGGGGAAGGTATGAGAGGTGCGCGAAAACATCGCAATACAAGGGAGTGCATCAGAGGTGCGAGAAAACACAGTGATATAGGGGAAGTTATGAGAGCAGCGAAAACACAGCGATATAGGGGAAGACATGCGATGTGCGCGAAAACACAGTGATATAGGGGAAGCTATGAGAGGTGAGCAATAACACAGCGATAAAGATGAAGCTATGGGATGTGCGCGAAAAGACAGCGATATAGGGGACGGTATGAGAGGTGCGCGAAAACACAGCGATACAGGCGAAGGTATGAGAGGTGCACGAAAACACAACGATAAAAGGGAAGGTATGGGAGGTGCGCGAAAACAGGACGATATAGGGGAAGATATGAGATGTGCGCGAAGGCATAGCGATATAGGGGATTCTGTGGGAGGTGCGCGAATACACAGCAATATGGGGGACGTTATGAGATGTGATTGAAAACACGGCGATATAGGGGAAGTTATGAAACGTGCGTGAAAACACAGCGATATAGGAGAAGGTATGAGAGGTTCCCGAAAACACAGCGATAAGGAGGAAGGTATGGGAGGTGCGCGAAAACACAGTGATATAGGGGAAGACATGAGAGGTGCTCGAAAACAGGGCTATATAGTGGAAGCTATGGGATATGCGTGAAAACATGGCGATAAAGGGAAAGGTATGAGAGGTGCCCCAAAACACAGCGATACAAGTTATGCTATGGGACGTGCGCGAAAACACAGTGATATAGTGGAAAATATGAGAGGTGTGCAAGAACATGGCTATATATGAGAAGTTATGAGAGGTGAGTGAAAACACAGCGATATTGTGGAAGGTGTGAAGGTATGAGAGGTGCACGAAAACACAGCGATATAGGGGAAGGTATGAGAGGTGCGCGAAGGCACAGTGATATAGGGGACGGTATGAGATGTGCATGAAAACACGGAGATATCGGGGAAGAAATGAGAGATGCGTGAAAACACGGCGAAAAAGGGGAAAGTATGAGAGGTGCGCAAAAACACGGCGATACAGGGGAATGCATCAGAGGTGCAAGAATACACAGCGATATAGGGGAAGTTATGAGAGAAACAATAACACAGCGATATAGGGGAGACATGAGAGGTGCACGAAAACAGGGTAATATAGTGAGAGCTATGGGATGTGCATGAAAACAGGGCGATATAGGGGAAGGTATGAGAGCTGCGTGAAAACACAGCGATATAGGGGACACTATGGGACGTGCGCGAAAACACAGTGATATAGGGGAAGCTATGAGAGGTGTGCAAGAATACAGCGATGTAAGGGAAATTATGAGAGGTGCGTGACAACACGGCGATACAGGGGAATGTATCAGAGGTGTGAGAAAACACAGCGATATAATGGAAGTAATGACAGGAGCAAAAACATAGCGATATAGGTGAAGACATGAGAGGTGCGTGAAAACACAGTGAGATAGGGGAAATTATAGGAGGAGTGCGAAAACGGCGATATAGGGGAAGGTATGAGAGGTGCACGAAGGCACAGCGATACAGGGGAAGCAATGGGAGGTGTGCCAAAATACAGTGATATAGGTGACGGTATGAAAGGTGCACGAAAACGCAGTGATATAAGGGAAGGTATAGGAGATGCACGAAACAGGGCGATATAGGGGAACGTATGAGAGGTGCGCAAAAATACAGCGATATAGGGGAAGGTATGAGAGGTGCACGAAAACACAGCGATATAGAGGAAGGTATGGGAGGTGCGCGAAAACACAGTGATATAGGGGAAGACATGAGAGTGCTCGAAAACAGGGCTATATAGTGGAAGCTATGGGATATGCGCGAAAACATGGCGATACAGGGAAAGGTATGAGAGGTGACCGAAAACACAACGATACAAGGGATGCTATGGGACGTGCGTGAAAACACAGTGATATAGTGGAAGTTATGAGAGGTGTGCAAGAACATGGCTATATAGGGGAAATTATGAGAGGACCGCGAAAACACGGCGATATATGAGAAGTTATGAGAAGTGAGTGAAAACACAGCGATATAGGTGAAGGTATGAGAGGTGCGCGAAAACACAGCGACGTGGGCATAGCTATGGGAGGTGCGCGAAAGCACAGCGATATAAGGGACGGTATGAGATGTGCATGAATACACGGCAATATTGGGGAAGCCATGAGAGATGCGCGAAAACACATCAATATAGGGGAAGGTATGAGAGGTGCACGAAAACACAACGATAAAAGGGAAGGTATGGGAGGTGTGCGAAAACAGGACGATATAGGGGAAGGTATGGGAGGTGCACGAATACACAGCAATATGGGGGACATTATGAGATGTGATTGAAAACACGGCGATATAGGGGAAGGTATGAGAGGTGCGCAAAACTACAGCGATATAGGAGAAGTTATGAGAGGTGCGTGAAAACATGGCAATATAGTGGAAGGTATGGGATGTGTGCGAAAACAGGGCGATATAGGGGAAGGTATGAGAGGTGCGTGAAGGCACAGCGATATAGGGGATGCTATGTGAGGTGCGCGAATACACAGCGATATAGGGGACGTTTTGAGATGTGCATAAAAACACGTCAATATAGGGGAAGTTATGAGAGGTGTGCAAAAATACAGCAATACAGGGGAAGTTATGAGCGGTGCGTGAAAACACAGCGATATAAGGGGAGGTATGAGAGGTACACGAAAACACAGCGATTTAGAGGAAGGTATGGGAGGTGCGCGAAAACACAGTGATATAGGGGAAGAGATGAGAGTGCTCATAAACAGGGCTATAAGTGGAAGCTATGCGATATGCGCGAAAACACAGTGATATAGGGGATGGTATGAGAGGTGTGCGAGAACACGGCGATATAGGCGAAATTATGAGAGGTGCGCGAAAACACGGCGACACAGGAGAATATATCAGATGTGCGAGAAAACACAGCGATATAGGGGAATTAATGAGAAGAGCGAAAACATAGCGATCTAGGTGAAGACATGAGAGGTGCGTGAAAACACGGCGATATAGGGGAAGCTATGAGAGGTGAGCAAAAACATGGCGATATAGGGGAATCTATGAGAGGTGAACAATAACACAGCGATAAAGGTGAAGCTATGGGATGTGCGCGAAAAAACAGCGATATAGGAGAAGTTATGAGAGGTGCGTGAAAACACAGCGATATGGGGAAGGTATGGAAGGTGCGCGAAAACAGGGATATATAGGGGAAGTTATGAGAGGTGCGCGAAGGCACAGCAATACAGGTGAAACTATGGCAGGTGCGCGAATACACAGTGATATATGGGACGTTAAGAGATGTGCATTAAAACACGGCAATATTGGGGAAGCCATGAGAGGTGATCGAAAATGCGGCGATATAGGAGAAATTATGAGAGGTGCGTGAAAACACAGCGATATAGAGGGAGGTATGAGTGGTGCATGAAAACACAGCGATATAGTGGAAGGTATGGAAGGTGCGCGAAAACAGGGCGATATAGGGGAAGTTATGAGAGGTGCGCGAAGGCACAGCAATATAGGTGAAACTATGGCAGGTGCGCGAATACACAGCGATATAGGGGACACGGCATGAAAACACGGCAATATAGGGGAAGCTATGAGAGGTGAGCAATAACACAGCGATAAAGGTGAATCTATGGGATGTGCGCGAAAACACAGCGATATAGGGGAAGGTATGAGAGGTCCGCAAGCACAGCGATATAGGGGGAGGTATGAGAGCTGCACGAAAACACAGCGATATAGGGGACGTGATGAGATGTGCATGAAAGCGCAGTGATATTAGGGAAGGTATGAGAGGTGCACAAAAACACAGCGATATAGGAGAAGTTATGAGAGGTGCATGAAAACACAGCGATATAGGGGAAGGTATGGAAGGTGCGCGAAAACAGGTTGATATAGGTGAAGGTATGAGAGGTGCACGAAGGCACAGCAATATAAGGGATGCTATGGGATGTGCGCGATTACACAGCGATATAGGGGACATTATGAGATGTGCATGAAAACACGGCAATATAGGGGAAGGTATAAGAACTGCGCAAAAATACAGTGATATAGGAGAAGTTATGAGAGGCGTGTGAAAACACAGTGATATAGGGGGAGGTATGAGAGGTGCAAGAAAACACAGCGATATTGGGGAAGGTATGAGAGGTGCACGAAGGCACAGCGATATAGGGGATGCTATGGGAGGTGCGCGAATACACAGCGATATAGGGGACGTTATGAGATGTGCATAAAAACACGGCAATATAGGAGAAGTTATGAGAGGTGCGTAAAAATACAGCAATACAGGGGATGTTATGAGAGGTGCGTGAAAACACAGCGATATAAGGGCAGGTATGAGAGGTACACGAAAACACAGCGATATAGGAGAAGGTATGGGAGGTGCTCTAAAACAGGGCGATATAGGGAAAGGTATGAGACGTGTGCGAAACACAGCAATATAGGGGATGGTATGGGAGATGCACGAAAACACAGTGATATAGGGGACGACATGAGAGGTGCGTTAAAACAGAGCGATATAGGGGACGCTATTGGACATGCGCGAAAACACAGTGATATAGGGGAAGATATGAGAGGTGTGCGAGAGCACGGCGATATAGGTGAAATTATGAGAGGTGCGCGAAAACACGTTGATACAGGGAACTGTATCAGAAGTGCGAGAACACAGAGCGATATGGGGGAAGTAACGAGAGGATCGGAAACACAGCAATATAGATGAAGAAATGAGAGGTGCGCGAAACCACAGCAATATAGGGGAAGGTATGAGAGGTGCGCAAAAACACAGCGACGTAGGCGAAGCCATGGGAGTTGCACGGGAAAAAGGGCGATATAGGGGAAGGTATGAGAGCTGCGTGAAAACACAATGATATAGGGGAAGGTATGAGAGGAGCGCGAAAGCAGGGCGATAGAGGGGAGGTTATGAGAGGTGCGTGAAAACACGGTGATATTGGGGAAGGTATGAGAGGTGTGCAAAAACACAGCGGCATACGGAAATGCATGAGAGGTGCACGAAATCAGCGATATAGGTGAAGGAATGGGAGGTGCGCGAAAACAGGGCGATATTTGGGAAGGTATGAGAGGTGCGCGAAAGCACAGTGATATAAGGGAAGCTATGGGAGGTGCGCGAATATACAGCGATATAGAGGACGTTATGAGATGTGCATGACAACACGGTGATACAGGGGAAGGTATGAGAGGTGAGCAATAACGCAGCGATAAAGGTGAATCTATGGGATGTGCGCGAAAAGACAGCGATATAGGGGAAGGTATGAGAGGTCCGCAAGCACAGCGATATATGGGGAGGTATGAGAGGTGCACGAAAACACAGCGATATAGGAGAAGTTATGAGAGGTGTGCGAAAACACAGCGATATAGGGGAAGGTATGAAAGGTGCACGAAAACGCAGTGATATAAGGGAAGATATAGGAGATGCGCGAAGACAGGGCGATACAGGGGAAGGTATGAGAGGTGCACAAAGGCACAGCGATATAGGGGATGCTATGGGAGGTGCACAAAAGCACTGCGATATAGGAGACGGTATGAGATGTGCATAAAAACATGGCGATATAGGGGCAGGTATGAGAGGTGCGCGTACACAGCGATATAGGAGAAAGTATGAGAGGTGCGCGAAAATTTGGTGTTACAGGGGAATGCATCAGAGGTGCCAGAAAACACAGCGATGTAGTGGAAGACATGAGAGGTGCGCGAAAACAGGGCAATATAGTGGAAGGTATGGGATGTGTGCGAAAACAGGGTGATATAGGGGAAGGAATGAGAGGTGCGCGAAGGCACAGCGATATAGGGGATGCTATGGGAGGTGCGCGAATACACAGCGATATAGGGGACGTTATGAGATGTGCATAAAAACACGGCAATATAGGGGAAGTTATGAGAGGTGCGCAAAAATACAGCAATACAGGGGAAGTTATGAGAGGTGCGTGAAAACACAGCGATATAAGGGGAGGTATGAGAGGTACATGAAAACACAGCGATATAGGGGAAGGTATGGGAGGTGCTCGAAAACAGGGCGATATAGGGAAAGGTATGAGACATGTGCGAAACACAGCAATATAGGGGATGGTATGGGAGATGCACGAAAACACAGTGATATAGGGGACGTTATGAGGTGTGCATGAAAACACGGCAATATTGGGGAAGCTATGATAGGTGAGCAATAGCACAGCGATAAAGGTGAATCTATGGGATGTGCGCGAAAACACAGCGATATAGGGGAAGGTATGAGAGGTCCGCAAGCACAGCGATATAGGGGGAGGTATGAGAGCTGCACGAAAACACAGCGATATAGGGGACGTGATGAGATGTGCATGAAAGCGCAGTGATATTAGGGAAGGTATGAGAGGTGCACAAAAACACAGCGATATAGGAGAAGTTATGAGAGGTGTGTGAAAACACAGCGATTTTGGGGGAGGTATGAGAGGTGCATGAAAACACAGCGATATAGGGGAAGGTATGGAACGTGCGCGAAAACAGGGCGATATAGGGGAAGGTATGAGAGGTGCGCGAAGACACAGCAATGTAAGGGATGCTATGGGATGTGCGCGAATACACAGCGATATAGGGGACGTTATGAGATGTGCATGAAAACACGGTAATATTGGGGAAGGTATAAGAGCTGCGCAAAAATACAGTGATATAGGAGAGTTATGAGAGGTGCGTGAAAACACAGCGATATAAGGGAAGGTATGAGAGGTGCACAAAAACACAGCGATATTGGGGAAGGTATGGGAGGTGAGCGAAAACAGGGCAATATAGGGGAAATTAAGACAAGTGTGCGAAAACACGGCGATACGGGAGAATGTAACAGATGTGGGAGAAAACACAGCGATATAGAGGAAGTATTGAGAGGATCGAATGCATAGCGATCTAGGTGAAGACATGAGAGGTGCGCGAAAAGATGGCGATATAGGGGAAGCTATGAGAGGTGAGCAAAAACACGGCGATGCAGGGGAAGCTATGAGAGGTGAGCAATAACACAGCGATAAAGGTGAATCTATGGGATGTGCGCGAAAAGACAGCGATATAGGGGAAGCTATGAGAGGTGCGCAAGGCACAGCAATATAGGGGATGCTATGGGAGGTGCGTGAATGCACAGCGATATAGTGGACGTGATGAGATGTGCATGAAAACGCAGTGATATTAGGGAAGGTATGAGAGGTGCACAAAAAGACAGCGATATAGGAGAAGTTATGAGAGGTGTGCGAAAACACAGCGATATAGGGGAAGGTATGAAAGGTGCACGAAAACGCAGTGATATAAGGGAAGGTATAGGAGATGCGCCAAAACAGGGCGATACAGGGGAAGGTATGAGAGGTGCACGAAGGCACAGCGATATAGGGGATGCTATGGGAGGTGCACAAAAACACAGCGACATAGGAGACGGTATGAGATGTGCATAAAAACATGGCGATATAGGGGCAGGTATGAGAGGTGCGCGTACACAGCGATATAGGGGAAAGTATGAGAGGTGCGCGAAAATTTGGTGTTACAGGGGAATGCATCAGAGGTGCCAGAAAACACAGCGATGTAGTGGAAGACATAAGAGGTGCGCGAAAACAGGGCAATATAGTGGAAGGTATGGGATGTGCGCGAAAACAGGGCGATATAGGGAAGGAATGAGAGGTGCGCGAAGGCACAGCGATATAGGGGATGCTATGGGAGGTGCGCGAATACACAGCGATATAGGGGACGTTATGAGATGTGCATAAAAACACGGCAATATAGGGGAAGTTATGAGAGGTGCGCAAAAATACAGCAATACAGGGGAAGTTATGAGAGGTGCGTGAAAACACAGCGATATAAAGGGATGTATGAGAGGTACACGAAAACACAGCGATATAGGGGAAGGTATGGGAGGTGCTCGAAAACAGAGCGATATAGGGAAAGGTATGAGACGTGTGCGAAACATAGCAATATAGGGGATGGTATGGGAGATGCACGAAAACACAGCGAGAGAGGGGACGTTATGAGGTGTGCATGAAAACACGGCAATATAGGGGAAGCTATGAGAGGTGAGCAATAGCACAGCGATAAAGGTGAATCTATGGGATGTGCGCGAAAACACAGCGATATAGGGGAAGGTATGAGAGGTCCGCAAGCACAGCGATATAGGGGGAGGTATGAGAGCTGCACGAAAACACAGCGATATAGGGGACGTGATGAGATGTGCATGTAAGCACAGTGATATTAGGGAAGGTATCAGAGGTGCACAAAAACACAGCGATATAGGAGAAGTTATGAGAGGTGTGTGAAAACACAGCGATTTTGGGGGAGGTATGAGAGGTGCATGAAAACACAGCGATATAGGGGAAGGTATGGAAGGTGCGCGAAAACAGGGTGATATAGGTGAATGTATGAGAGGTGCACGAATGCACAGCAATATAAGGGATGCTATGGGATGTGCGCGAATACACAGCGATATAGGGGACGTTATGAGATGTGCTTAAAAACACGGCAATATAGGAGAAGTTATGAGAGGTGCGTAAAAATACAGCAATACAGGGGATGTTATGAGAGGTGCGTGAAAATACAGCGATATAAGGGGACGTATGAGAGGTACACGAAAACACAGCGATATAGGGGAAGGTATGGGAGGTGCTCGAAAACAGGGCGATATAGGGAAAGGTATGAGACGTGTGCGAAACACAGCAATATAGGGGATGGTATGGGAGATGCACGAAAACACAGTGATATAGGGGAAGACATGAGAGGTGCGTTAAAACAGAGCGATATAGGGGACGCTATTGGACATGCGCGAAAACACAGTGATATAGGGGAAGATATGAGAGGTGTGCGAGAGCACGGCGATATAGGTGAAATTATGAGAGGTGCGCGAAAACACGTTGATACAGGGAACTGTATCAAAAGTGCGAGAGCACAGAGCGATATGGGGGAAGTAATGAGAGGAGCGGAAACACAGCGATATAGGTGAAGAAATGAGAGGTGCGCGAAACCACAGCAATATAGGGGAAGGTATGAGAGGTGCGCAAAAACACAGCGATTTAGGCGAAGCCATGGGAGTTGCACGGGAAACAGGGCGATATAGGGGAAGGTATGAGAGCTGCGTGAAAACACAATGATATAGGGGAAGGTATGGAACGTGCGCGAAAACAGGGCGATATAGGGGAAGGTATGAGAGGTGCGCGAAGACACAGCAATGTAAGGGATGCTATGGGATGTGCGCGAATACACAGCGATATAGGGGACGTTATGAGATGTGCATGAAAACACGGTAATATTGGGGAAGGTATAAGAGCTGCGCAAAAATACAGTGATATAGGAGAGTTATGAGAGGTGCGTGAAAACACAGCGATATAAGGGAAGGTATGAGAGGTGCACAAAAACACAGCGATATTGGGGAAGGTATGGGAGGTGAGCGAAAACAGGGCAATATAGGGGAAATTAAGACAAGTGTGCGAAAACACGGCGATACGGGAGAATGTATCAGATGTGGGAGAAAACACAGCGATATAGAGGAAGTATTGAGAGGATCGAATGCATAGCGATCTAGGTGAAGACATGAGAGGTGCGCGAAAAGATGGCGATATAGGGGAAGCTATGAGAGGTGAGCAAAAACACGGCGATGCAGGGGAAGCTATGAGAGGTGAGCAATAACACAGCGATAAAGGTGAATCTATGGGATGTGCGCGAAAAGACAGCGATATAGGGGAAGCTATGAGAGGTGCGCAAGGCACAGCAATATAGGGGATGCTATGGGAGGTGCGTGAATGCACAGCGATATAGTGGACGTGATGAGATGTGCATGAAAACGCAGTGATATTAGGGAAGGTATGAAAGGTGCACAAAAAGACAGCGATATAGGAGAAGTTATGAGAGGTGTGCGAAAACACAGCGATATAGGGGAAGGTATGAAAGGTGCACGAAAACGCAGTGATATAAGGGAAGGTATAGGAGATGCGCCAAAACAGGGCGATACAGGGGAAGGTATGAGAGGTGCACGAAGGCACAGCGATATAGGGGATGCTATGGGAGGTGCACAAAAACACAGCGACATAGGAGACGGTATGAGATGTGCATAAAAACATGGCGATATAGGGGCAGGTATGAGAGGTGCGCGTACACAGCGATATAGGGGAAAGTATGAGAGGTGCGCGAAAATTTGGTGTTACAGGGGAATGCATCAGAGGTGCCAGAAAACACAGCGATGTAGTGGAAGACATAAGAGGTGCGCGAAAACAGGGCAATATAGTGGAAGGTATGGGATGTGCGCGAAAACAGGGCGATATAGGGGAAGGAATGAGAGGTGCGCGAAGGCACAGCGATATAGGGGATGCTATGGGAGGTGCGCGAATACACAGCGATATAGGGGACGTTATGAGATGTGCATAAAAACACGGCAATATAGGGGAAGTTATGAGAGGTGCGCAAAAATACAGCAATACTGGGGAAGTTATGAGAGGTGCGTGAAAACACAGCGATATAAAGGGATGTATGAGAGGTACACGAAAACACAGCGATATAGGGGAAGGTATGGGAGGTGCTCGAAAACAGAGCGATATAGGGAAAGGTATGAGACGTGTGCGAAACATAGCAATATAGGGGATGGTATGGGAGATGCACGAAAACACAGCGAGAGAGGGGACGTTATGAGGTGTGCATGAAAACACGGCAATATAGGGGAAGCTATGAGAGGTAAGCAATAGCACAGCGATAAAGGTGAATCTATGGGATGTGCGCGAAAACACAGCGATATAGGGGAAGGTATGAGAGGTCCGCAAGCACAGCGATATAGGGGGAGGTATGAGAGCTGCACGAAAACACAGCGATATAGGGGACGTGATGAGATGTGCATGTAAGCACAGTGATATTAGGGAAGGTATCAGAGGTGCACAAAAACACAGCGATATAGGAGAAGTTATGAGAGGTGTGTGAAAACACAGCGATTTTGGGGGAGGTATGAGAGGTGCATGAAAACACAGCGATATAGGGGAAGGTATGGAAGGTGCGCGAAAACAGGGTGATATAGGTGAATGTATGAGAGGTGCACGAATGCACAGCAATATAAGGGATGCTATGGGATGTGCGCGAATACACAGCGATATAGGGGACGTTATGAGATGTGCACGAAAACACGGCAATATAGGGGAAGGTATAAGAACTGCGCAAAAATACAGTGATATAGGAGAAGTTATGAGAGGTGTGTGAAAACACAGCGATATAGGGGGAGGTATGAGAGGTGCAAGAAAACACAGCGATATAGGGGAAGGTATGGAAGATGCGCGAAAACAGGGCGATATAGGGGAAGGTATGGGATGTGTGCGAAAACAGGGTGATATAGGGGAAGGTATGAGAGGTGCTCGAAGGCACAGCGATATAGGGGACGTTATGAGATGTGCTTAAAAACACGGCAATATAGGAGAAGTTATGAGAGGTGCGTAAAAATACAGCAATACAGGGGATGTTATGAGAGGTGCGTGAAAATACAGCGATATAAGGGGACGTATGAGAGGTACACGAAAACACAGCGATATAGGGGAAGGTATGGGAGGTGCTCGAAAACAGGGCGATATAGGGAAAGGTATGAGACGTGTGCGAAACACAGCAATATAGGGGATGGTATGGGAGATGCACGAAAACACAGTGATATAGGGGAAGACATGAGAGGTGCGTTAAAACAGAGCGATATAGGGGACGCTATTGGACATGCGCGAAAACACAGTGATATAGGGGAAGATATGAGAGGTGTGCGAGAGCACGGCGATATAGGTGAAATTATGAGAGGTGCGCGAAAACACGTTGATACAGGGAACTGTATCAAAAGTGCGAGAGCACAGAGCGATATGGGGGAAGTAATGAGAGGAGCGGAAACACAGCGATATAGGTGAAGAAATGAGAGGTGCGCGAAACCACAGCAATATAGGGGAAGGTATGAGAGGTGCGCAAAAACACAGCGATGTAGGCGAAGCCATGGGAGTTGCACGGGAAACAGGGCGATATAGGGGAAGGTATGAGCGATGCGCGAAGGCACAGCGATATAGGGGATGCTAAGGGAGGTGCGTGAATACACAGAGATATATGGGACGTTATGAGATGTGCATGAAAACACGGCTATATTGGGGAAGCCATAAGAGGTGTGCAAATATACGGCGATATAGGGGAAGGTATGAGAGCTGCGTGAAAACACAATGATATAGGGGAAGGTATGAGAGGAGCGCGAAAGCAGGGCGATAGAGGGGAGGTTATGAGAGGTGCGTGAAAACACGGTGATATTGGGGAAGATATGAGAGGTGTGCAAAAACACAGCGGTATACGGAAATGCATGAGAGGTGCACGAAAACAGCGATATAGGTGAAGGAATGGGAGGTGCGCGAAAACAGGGCGATATTTGGGAAGGTATGAGAGGTGCGCGAAAGCACAGTGATATAAGGGAAGCTATGGGAGGTGCGCGAATATACAGCGATATAGAGGACGTTATGAGATGTGCATGACAACACAGCTATATAGGGGAAGCTATGAGAGGTGAGCAATACCACAGCGATAAAGGTGAATCTATGGGATGTGCGCGAAAAGACAGCGATAAAGGGGAAGGTATGAGAGGTTCGCAAGCACAGCGATATATGGGGAGGTATGAGAGGTGCACGAAAACACAGCGATATAGGGGACGTAATGAGACGTGCATGAAAATGCAGTGATATTAGGGAAGGTATGAGAGGTGCACAAAAACACAGCGATATAGGAGAAGTTATGAGAGGTGTGTGAAAACACAGCGATATAGGGGAAGGTTTGGAACGTGCGCGAAAACAGGGCGATATAGGGGAAGGTATGAGATGTGCGCGAAGGCACAGCAATATAAGGGATGCTATGGGATGTGCGCGAATACACAGCGATATAGGGGACGTTATGAGATGTGCATGAAAACACGGCAAAATAGGGGAAGGTATAAGAGCTGCGCAAAAATACAGTAATATAGGAGAAGTTATGAGAGGTGCGTGAAAACACAGCGATATAAGGGAAGGCATGAGAGGTGCACGAAAACAGCGATATTGGGGAAGTTATGGGTGGTGCGCGAAAACAGGGCAATATAGGGGAAATTATGACAGGTGTGCGAAAACATGGCGATACGGGAGAATGTATCAGATGTGCGAGAAAACACAGCGATATAGAGGAAGTATTGAGAGGATCGAATGCATAGCGATCTAGGTGAAGACATGAGAGGTGCGCGAAAACATGGCGATATAGGGGAAGCTATGAGAGGTGAGCAATAATACAGCGATAAAGGTGAATCTATGGGATGTGCGCGAAAAGACAGCGATATAGGGGAAGCTATGAGAGATGCGCAAGGCACAGCAATATAGGGGATGCTATGGGAGGTGCGTGAATTCACAGCGATATAGTGGACGTGATGAGATGTGCATGAAAACGCAGTGATATTAGGGAGGTTATGAGAGGTGCACAAAAACACAGCGATATAGGAGAAGTTATGACAGGTGTGCGAAAACACAGCGATATAGGGGAAGGTATGAAAGGTGCACGAAAACGCAGTGATATAAGGGAAGGTATAGGAGATGTGCCAAAACAGGGCGATACAGGGGAAGGTATGAGAGGTGCACGAAGGCACAGCGATATAGGGGATGCTATGGGTGGTGCACAAAAACACAGCGATATAGGAGACAGTATGAGATGTGCATAAAAACATGGCGATATAGGGGCAGGTATGAGAGGTGCGCGTACACAGCGATATAGCGGAAAGTATGAGAGGTGCGCGAAAATTTGGTGTTACAGGGGAATGCATCAGAGGTGCCAGAAAACACAGAGATGTAGTGGAAGACATGAGAGGTGCGCGAAAACAGGGCAATATAGTGGAAGGTATGGGATGTGTGCGAAAGCAGGGCGATATATGGGAAGGAATGAGAGGTGCGCGAAGGCACAGCGATATAGGGGATGCTATGGGAGGTGCGCGAATACACAGCGATATAGGGGACGTTACGAGATGTGCATAAAAACACGGCAATATAGGGGAAGTTATGAGAGGTGCGCAAAAATACAGCAATACAGGGGAAGTTATGAGAGGTGCGTGAAAACACAGCGATATAAGGGGAGGTATGAGAGGTACACGAAAACACAGCGATATAGGGGAAGGTATGGGAGGTGCTCGAAAACAGGGCGATATAGGGAAAGGTATGAGACGTGTGCGAAACACAGCAATATAGGGGATGGTATGGGAGATGCACGAAAACACAGTGATATAGGGGAAGACATGAGAGGTGCGTGAAAACAGAGCGATATAGGGGACGCTATTGGACGTGCACGAAAACACAGTGATATAGGGGAAGATATGAGTGGTGTGCGAGAGCACGGCGATATAGGTGAAATTATGAGAGGTGCGCGAAAACACGTTGATACAGGGAACTGTATCAGAAGTGCGAGAGCACAGAGCGATATGGGGGAAGTAATGAGAGGAGCGGAAACACAGCGATATAGGTGAAGAAATGAGAGTTGCGCGAAACCACGGCGATATAGGGGAAGGTATGAGAGGTGCGCAAAAACACAGCGATGTAGGCGAAGCCATGGGAGGTGCACGGGAAACAGGGCGATATTTGGGAAGGTATGAGACGTGCGCGAAGGCACAGCGATATAAGGGGTGCTTTGGGAGGTGCGCGAATACACAGTGATATAAAGGACGTTATGAGATGTGCATAACAACACGGCGATATAGGGTAAGTTATGAGAGGTGCGCAAAAACACGGCGATATAGGAGAAGTTAAGAGAGGTGCGTGAAAACACAGCAATATAGGGGAAGGTAGGAGAGGAGCACGAAAATACAGCGATATCGGGGAAGGTATGGGAGGTGCGCGAAAACAGGGCGATATACGGGAATGCATGAGAGGTGCGTGAAGGCACAGCGATATAGGAGAAGGTATGAGAGGTGCACGAAAACAGCGATATAGGTGAAAGAATGGGAGGTGCGCGAAAACAGGGCGATATATGGGAAGTATGAAAGGTGCGCGAAGCCACAGTGATATAAGGGATGCTATGGGAGGTGCGCGAATACACAGTGATATAGAGGACGTTATGAGATGTTCATAACAACACGGCGATATAGGGTAAGTTATGAGAGGTGCGCAAAAACACGGCGATATAGGGGAAGTTAAGAGAGGTGCGCGAAAAGACAGCGATATAGGGGAAGCTATGAGAGGTGCGCAAGGCACAGCGATATAGAGGATGCTATGGGAGGTGCGTGAATACACAGCGATATAGTGGACGTGATAAGATGTGCATGAAAACGCAGTGATATTAGGGAAGGTATGAGAGGTGCACAAAAACACAGTGATATAAGGGAAGGTATAGGAGATGCGCGAAAACAGGGCGATATAGGGGAAGGTATGAGAGGTGCACGAAGGCACAGCAATATAGGGGATGCTATGGGAGGTGTGCAAAAACACAGCGATATAGGAGACGATATGAGATGAGCATAAAAACATGGCGATATAGGGGCAGGTATGAGAGGTGTGCGTAAATACGGCGATTTAGGGGAAAGTATGAGATGTGCGTGAAAACTTGGCGTTACAGGAGAATGCATCAGAGGTGCCAGAAAACACAGCTCATTAGTGGAATACATGAGAGTTGCGTGAAAACAGGGCAATATAGGGGAAATTATGACAGGTGTGCGAAAACACGGCGATACGGGAGAATGTATCAGATGTGCGAGAAAACACAACGATATAGAGGAAGTATTGAGAGGATCGAATGCATAGCGATCTAGGTGAAGACATGAGAGGTGCGCGAAAACATGGCGATATAGGGGAAGCTATGAGAGGTGAGCAAAAACACGGCGATACAGGGGAAGCTATGAGAGGTGAGCAATAGCACAGCGATAAAGGTGAATCTATGGGATGTGCGCAAAAAGACAGCAATATAGGGGAAGCTATGAGAGGTGCGCAAGGCACAGCTATATATGGGATGCTATGGGAGGTGCGTGAATGCACAGCGATATAGTGGACGTGATGAGATGTGCATGAAAACGCAGTGATATTAGGGAAGGTATGAGAGGTGCACAAAAACACAGCGATATAGGAGACGGTATGAGATGTGCATAAAAACATGGCGATATAGGGGCAGGTATGAAAGGTGTGCGTACACAGCGATATAGGGGAAAGTATGAGAGGTGCGCGAAAACTTGGTGTTACGGGGAATGCATCAGAGGTGCCAGAAAACACAGCGATGTAGTGGGAGACATGAGAGGTGCACGAAAACAGGGCAATATAGTGGAAGGTATGGTATGTGTGCGAAAACAAGTCAATATAGTGGAAGGTATGGTATGTGTGCGAAAACAGGGCGATATAGGGGAAGGAATGAGAGGTGCGCGAAGGCACAGTGATATAGGGGATGCTATGGGAGGTGCGCGTATACACAGCGATATAGGCGACGTTATGAGATGTGCATAAAAACACGGCAATATAGGGTAAGTTATGAGAGGTGCGCAAAAATACAGCAATACAGGGGAAGTTATGAGAGGTGCGTGAAAATACAGCGATATAAGGGGAGGTATGAGAGGTACACGAAAACACAGCGATATAGGGGAAGGTATGGGAGGTGCTTGAAAACAGGGCGATATAGGGAAAGGTATGAGACGTGTGCTAAACACAGCAATATAGGGGATGGTATGGGAGATGCACGAAAACACAGTGATATAGGGGAAGACATGAGAGGTGCGTGAAAACAGAGCGATATAGGGGACGCTATTGGACATGTGCGAAAACACAGTGATATAGGGGAAGATATGAGAGCTGTGCAAGAGCACGGCGATATAGGTGAAATTATGAGAGGTGCGTGAAAACACGTTGATACAGGGAACTGTATCAGAAGTGCGAGAACACAAGAGCGATATGGGGGAAGTAATGAGAGGAGCGGAAACACAGCGATAAAGGTGAAGAAATGAGAGGTGCGCGAAACTACGGCGATATAGGGGAAGGTATGAGAGGTGCGCAAATACACAGCGATGTAGGCGAAGCCATGGGAGTTGCACGGGAAACAGGGCGATATAGGGGTAGGTATGAGCGATGCGCGAAGGCACAGCGATATAGGGGATGCTAAAGGAGGTGCGTGAATACACAGAGATATATGGGACGTTATGAGATGTGCATGAAAGCACTGCTATATTGGGGAAGCCATGAGAGGTGTGCAGAAATACGGCGATACAGGAGAAATTATGAGAGGTGCGTGAAAACACAGCGATATAGGGGGAGGTATGAGAGGTGCATGAAAACACAGCGATATAGTGGAAGGTATGAGAGGTGCGCGAAGGCACAGCAATATAAGGGATGCTATGGGAGGTGCGCGAATACACAGTGATACAGGGGACGCTATGAGATGTGCATGAAAACACGGCAATATAGGGGAAGGTATAAGAGCTGCACAAAAATACAGTGATATAGGAGAAGTTATGAGAGGTGCGTAAAAACACAGCGAGATAAGGGAAGGTATGAGAGGTGCGCGAAAACACACTGATATAGGGGAAGACATGAGAGGTGCGCAAAAACAGGGCAATATAGTGGAACCTATGGGATGTGTGCGAAACCACGGCGATACAGGGGAATGTATCAGAGGTGCGAGAAAACACACTGATATAGGGGAAGACATGAGAGGTGCGCAAAAACAGGGCAATATAGTGGAACCTATGGGATGTGTGCGAAACCACGGCGATACAGGGGAATGTATGAGAGGTGCGAGAAAACACAGCGATATAGGGGACGCTATGGGACATGCGCAAAAAAACAGTGATATAGGGGAATATATGAGAGGTGTGTGAGAACACGGTGATATAGGGGAAATTGTAAGAGGTGCGCGAAAACATGGCAATACAGGAGAATGTATCAGAGGTGCGAGAAAACACAGCGATATAGGGGAAGGAATGATAGGAGCGGAAACATAGCGGTATAGGTGAAGACAAGCGAGGTGCGCGAAAACACGGCGATATCGGGTAATCTATGAGAGGTGAGCAATAACACAGCAATCAAGGTGAAGCTATGGGATGTGCGCGAAAACAGCGATGTAGGCGAAGCTATGGGAGGTGCGCGAAAACACAGCAATATAGGGGACGGTATCAGATGTGCATGAATACACGGCGATATTGGGGAAGACATGAGAGGTGCCTGAAAACACAGCGATAAAGGGGAAGGTATGAGAGGTGTGCAAAAACACAGCGATATAGGAGAAGTTAAGAGAGGTGCGTGAAAACACAGCAATATAGGGGAACGTAGGAGAGGAGCACGAAAATACAGCGATATCGGGGAAGGTATGGGAGGTGTGCGAAAACAGGGCGATGTACGGGAATGTATGAGAGGTGCGCGAAGGCACAGAGATATAGGAGAAGGTATGAGAGGTGCACGAAAACAGCGATATAGGTGAAGAAATGGGAGGTGCACGAAAACAGGGCGATATTTGGGAAGGTATGAGAGGTGCGCGAAGGCACAGCGATATAAGGTATGCTATGGGAGGTGCGCGAATACACAGCGATATAGAGGACGTTATGAGATGTGCATAACAACACGGCGATATAGGGTAAGTTATGAGAGGTGCGCAAAAACACGGCGATATAGGAGAAGTTAAGAGAGGTGCGTGACAACACAGCAATATAGGGGAAGGTAGGGGAGGAACACGAAAATACAGCGATATCGGGGAAGGAATGGGAGGTGCGCGAAAACAGGGCAATATACGGGAATGCATGAGAGGTGCGCGAAGGCACAGCAATATAGGAGAAGGTATGAGAGGTGCACGAAAACAACGATATAGGTGAAAGAATGGGAGGTGCGCGAAAACAGGGCGATATTTGGGAAGGTATGAAAGGTGCGCAAAGCCACAGTGATATAAGGGATGCTATGGGAGATGCGCGAATACACAGTGATATAGAGGACGTTATGAGATGTTCATAACAACACGGCGATATAGGGTAAGTTATGAGAGGTGCGCAAAAACACGGCGATATAGGGGAAGTTCAGAGAGGTGCGCGAAAAGACAGCAATATAGGGGAAGCTATGAGAGGTGCGCAAGGCACAGCGATATAGGGGATGCTATGGGAGGTGCGTGAATACACAGCGATATAGTGGACGTGATGAGATGTGCATGAAAACGCAGTGATATTAGAGAAGGTATGAGAGGTGCACAAAAACACAGCGATATAGGAGAAGTTATGAGAGATGTGCGAAAACACAGCGATATAGGGGAAGGTATGAAAGGTGCACAAAAACGCAGTGATATAAGGGAAGGTATAGGAGATGCGCCAAAACAGGGCGATATAGGGGAAGGTATGAGAGGTGCACGAAGGCACAGTGATATAGGGGATGCTATGGGAGGTGCACAAAAACACAGCGATATAGGAGACGGTACGAGATGTGCATAAAAACATGGCGATATAGGGGCAGGTATGAGAGGTGCGCGTAAACACGGCGATATAGGGGAAAGTATGAGAGGTGCGCGAAAACTTGGCGTTACAGGGGAATGCATCAGAGGTGCCAGAAAACACAGCAATGTAGTGGAAGACATGAGAGGTGCGTGAAAACAGGGTTATATAGTGGAAGGTATGGGATGTGTGCAAAAACAGGGTGATATAGGGGAAGGTATGAGAGGTGCGCTAAGGCACAGCGATATAGGGGATGCTATGGGAGGTGCGCGAATACACAGCGATATAGGGGACGTTATGAGATGTGCATAAAAACACGGCAATATAGGGGAAGTTATGAGAGGTGCGCAAAAATACAGCAATACAGGGGAAGTTATGAGAGGTGCGTGAAAACAGCGATATAAGGGGAGGTATGAGAGGTACACGAAAACACAGCGATAAAGGGGAAGGTATGGGAGGTGCTTGAAAACAGGGCGATATAGGGAAAGGTATGAGACGTGAGCTAAACACAGCAATATAGGGGATGGTATGGGAGATGCACGAAAACACAGTGATATAGGGGAAGACATGAGAGGTGCGTGAAAACAGAGCGATATAGGGACGCTATTGGACATGCACGAAAACACAGTGATATAGAGGAAGATATGAGAGGTGTGCGAGAGCACGGCGATATAGGTGAAATTATGAGAGGTGCGCGAAAACACGTTGATACAGGGAACTGTATCAGAAGTGCGAGAACACAAGAGCGATATGGGGGAAGTAATGAGAGGAGCGGAAACACAGCGATATAGGTGAAGAAATGAGAGGTGCGCGAAACTACGGCGATATAGGGGAAGGTATGAGAGGTGCGCAAATACACAGCGATGTAGGCGAAGCCATGGGAGGTGCACGGGAAACAGGGCGATATAGGGGTAGGTATGAGCGATGCGCGAAGGCACAGCGATATAGGGGATGCTAAGGGATGTGTGTGAATACACAGAGATATATGGGACGTTATGAGATGTGCATGAAAGCACGGCTATATTGGGGAAGCCATGAGAGGTGTGTAAAAATACGGCGATATAGGGGAAGGTATGAGAGGTGCGCAAAAACACGGCGATATAGGGGAAGTTCAGTGAGGTGCGCGAAAAGACAGCAATATAGGGGAAGCTATGAGAGGTGCGCAAGGCACAGCGATATAGGGGATGCTATGGGAGGTGCGTGAATACACAGCGATATAGTGGACGTGATGAGATGTGCATGAAAACGCAGTGATATTAGAGAAGGTATGAGAGGTGCACAAAAACACAGCGATATAGGAGAAGTTATGAGAGATGTGCGAAAACACAGCGATTTCGGGGAAGGTATGAAAGGTGCACAAAAACGCAGTGATATAAGGGAAGGTATAGGAGATGCGCCAAAACAGGGCGATATAGGGGAAGGTATGAGAGGTGCACGAAGGCACAGTGATATAGGGGATGCTATGGGAGGTGCACAAAAACACAGCGATATAGGAGACGGTACGAGATGTGCATAAAAACATGGCGATATAGGGGCAGGTATGAGAGGTGCGCGTAAACACGGCGATATAGGGGAAAGTATGAGAGGTGCGCGAAAACTTGGCATTACAGGGGAATGCATCAGAGGTGCCAGAAAACACAGCAATGTAGTGGAAGACATGAGAGGTGCGTGAAAACAGGGTTATATAGTGGAAGGTATGGGATGTGTGCAAAAACAGGGTGATATAGGGGAAGGTATGAGAGGTGCGCGAAGGCACAGCGATATAGGGGATGCTATGGGAGGTGCGCGAATACACAGCGATATAGGGGACGTTATGAGATGTGCATAAAAACACGGCAATATAGGGGAAGTTATGAGAGGTGCGCAAAAATACAGCAATACAGGGGAAGTTATGAGAGGTGCGTGAAAACAGCGATATAAGGGGAGGTATGAGAGGTACACGAAAACACAGCGATAAAGGGGAAGGTATGGGAGGTGCTTGAAAACAGGGCGATATAGGGAAAGGTATGAGACGTGAGCTAAACACAGCAATATAGGGGATGGTATGGGAGATGCACGAAAACACAGTGATATAGGGGAAGACATGAGAGGTGCGTGAAAACAGAGCGATATAGGGGACGCTATTGGACATGCACGAAAACACAGTGATATAGAGGAAGATATGAGAGGTGTGCGAGAGCACGGCGATATAGGTGAAATTATGAGAGGTGCGCGAAAACACGTTGATACAGGGAACTGTATCAGAAGTGCGAGAACACAAGAGCGATATGGGGGAAGTAATGAGAGGAGCGGAAACACAGCGATATAGGTGAAGAAATGAGAGGTGCGCGAAACTACGGCGATATAGGGGAAGGTATGAGAGGTGCGCAAATACACAGCGATGTAGGCGAAGCCATGGGAGGTGCACGGGAAACAGGGCGATATAGGGGTAGGTATGAGCGATGCGTGAAGGCACAGCGATATAGGGGATGCTAAGGGATGTGTGTGAATACACAGAGATATATGGGACGTTATGAGATGTGCATGAAAGCACGGCTATATTGGGGAAGCCATGAGAGGTGTGTAAAAATACGGCGATATAGGGGAAGGTATGAGAGCTGCGTGAAAACACAGTGCTATAGGGGAAGGTATGAGAGGAGCACGAAAACAGGGCGATAGAGGGGAGGTTATGAGAGGTGCGTGAAAACACGGTGATATTGGGGAATGTATGAGAGGTGTGCAAAAACACAGCAGTATACGGAAATGCATGAGAGGTGCACGAAAACAGCGATATAGGTGAAGGAATGGGAGGTGCTCGAAAACAGGGCGATATTTGGGAAGGTATGAGAGCTGCGCGAAGGCACAGTGATATACGGGATGCTATGGGATGTGCGCGAATACACAGCGATATAGAGGACGTTATGAGATGTGCATAACAACACGGCGATATAGGGTAAGTTATGAGAGGTGCGCAAAAACACGGCGATATAGGGGAAGTTAAGAGAGGTGCATGAAAACACAGCGATATAGGGGAAGGTATGAGAGGTGCGCGAAAACACAGTGGTATAGGGGACGGTATGAGATGCGCATGAAGACACGGTGATATCGGGGAAGCCATCAGTGGTGCAAGAAAACACAGTGATATAGGGGATGGTATGAGATGTGCATGCATACATGGCGATATTGGGGATTCCATGAGAGGTGTGCAAAAACACAGCGATATAGGGGAAGGTATGGGAGGTGCGCGAAAACAGGGCGATATTGGGGAAGGTATGAGAGGTGCGCGAAAACATCGCAATACAGGGGAATGCATCAGAGGTGCGAGAAAACACAGTGAGATAGGGGAAGTTATGAGAGGTGAGCAATAACACAGCGATAAAGATGAAGCTATGGGATGTGCGCAAAAAGACAGCGATATAGGGGAATGTATGAGAGGTGCGCGAAAACACAGCGATATAAGGGACATTATGAGATGTGCATGAATACACGGCAATATTGGGGAAGCCATGAGAGATGCGCGATAACACAGCAATATAGGGGAAGGTATGGGATGTGCGCGAAAATTCAGCGATATAGGGGAAGGTATGAGAGGTGCGCAAGGCACAGCGATATAGGGGGAGGTATGAGAGGTGCATGAAAACACAGCGATATAGGGGAAGGTATGGAAAATTCTTGAAAACAGGGTGATATAGATGAAGTTATGAGAGGTATGTGAAGGCACAGCAATATAGGGGATGCTATGGAAGGTGCGCGAAAACACAGTGATATAGGGGAAGACATGAGAGGTGCGCGAAAACATGGCAATATAGGGGAAGCTATGAGAGGTGAGCAAAAACACGGCGATACAGGGGAAGCTATGAGAGGTGAGCAATAACACAGCGATAGTGAATCTATGGGATGTGCGCAAAAAGACAGCGATTTAGGGGAAGGAATGAGAGGTGCGCAAGGCACAGTGATATAGGGGATGTATGGGAGGTGCGTGAATACACAGCGATATAGGGAACGTGATGAGATGTGCATGAAAACGCAGCGATATTAGGGAAGTTATGAGAGGTGCACAAATTCACAGCGATATAGGAGAAGTTATGAGAGGTGTGTGAAAACACAGCGATATAGGAAAGGTATGAGAGGTGCACGAAAACAGCGATATAGGTGAAGGAATGGCAGGTGCGCGAAACCAGGGCGATATAGGTGAATGACTGCGAGGAGCACGAAAACAGGGCGATATAGGGGAAGATATGAGAGGTGCGCGAAGGCACAGTGTAATAGGGGATGCTATGGGAGGTGCGCGAATACACAGCGATATAGGGGACGTTATGAGATGTGCATAACAATACAGCGATATAAGGGAAGTTATAAGAGGTGCGCAAAAATACGGCGATGTAGGGGAAGCTATGAGAGGTGAGCAATAACACAGCGATAGAGGTGAATCTATACGATGTGCGCGAAAAGACAGCGATATAGGGAAAGGTATGAGAGGTGTGTGAAAACACAGCGATATAGGGGACGGTATGAGAGGTGTGTTAAAACACAGCGATATAGGGGACGGTACGAGATGTGCATGAGTACACGGCGATAGTCGGGAAACCATGAGTGTTGTGTGAAAACAGGGCGATATAGAGGAAGTTATGAGAGGTGAGCAAAAGTACGGCGATATAGGGGACGTTATGAGATGTGCATGAAAACACGGCGATATACGGAAAGGTATGAGAGGTGCACGAAGGCACAGCGATATAGGGGATGCTATGGGAGGTGCGCAAAAACAGAGCGATATAGGGGACGGTATGAGATGTGTATGAAAACACGGCGATATATGGGAAGCTATGAGAGCTGCGCGAAAACACAGCGATATAGGGGAAAGTATGAGAGGTGCGCGAAAACTTGGCATTACAGGCAAATGCATCAGAGGTGCGAGATTAGACAGCGATGTAGGGGAAGACATGAGAGCTGCGCAAAAACAGGGCAATATAATGGAAGCTATGGGATGTGCGCAAAAACAGGGCGATGTAGGGGAAGTTAAGAGAGCTGCTCGAAAGCACAGCGATATAGGGGAATCTATGGGACGTGCGCGAAAACACACTGATATAGGGGAAGGTTAAGAGATGTGCGAGAACACGGCGATATAGGGGAAATTATGAGAGGTGCGCAAAAACACGGCGATACGGGAGAATGTATCAGACGTGCGAGGAAACACAGCGAAATAGGGGTAGTAATGAGAGGAGCAAAAACATAGCGATCTCGCTGAAGACATGAGAGGTGCACGAAAACACGGCGATATGGGGGAAACTATGAGAGGTGGGCAAAAACACTGCGATACAGGGGAAGCTATGAGAGGTGAGCAATAACACAGCGATAAAGGTGAATCTATGGGATGAGCGCGAAAAGACAGCGATATAGGGGAAGCTATGAGAGGTGCGCAAGGCACAGCGATATAGGGGATGCTATGGGAGGTGCGTGAATACACAGCGATATAGGGAACGTGATGAGATGTGCATGAAAACGCAGCGATATTAGGGAAGGTATGAGAGGTGCACAAAAACACAGCGATATAGGGGACGGTATGAGATGTGCATGAATACACGGCGATAGACGGGAAACAATGAGAGGTGTTCAAAAACACAGCGATATAGGGAAAGTTATGAGAGGTGCGTGAAAACACAATGATATAGGGGAAGGTATGAGAGGAGCGTGAAAACAGGGCGATATAGGGGAGGTTATGAGAGATGCGTGGAAACCCAGCGATATAGGGGAGATTATGAGATGTGCATGAAAACACGGCGATATAGGGGAAGGTATGAGAGGTGCGTGAATGCACAGCGATATAGGGGATGTTATGGGAGGTGCACGAATACACAGCGAAATAGGGGATGTTATGAGATGTGCATGAAAACACAGCGATATAGGGGAAGGTCTGAGAGGTGCACGAATACGCAGCGATACAAGGGAAGGTATAGGAGGTGCGAGAAAACAGGGCGGTATAGGGGAATGTATGAGAGGTGCACGAAGGCACAGCGATATAGGGGATGCTATGGGAGGTGCGTGAAAACACAGTAATATAGGAGACGGTATGAGATGTGTATAAAAGCACGGCGATATAGGGGGAGGTATCAGATTTGCGAGAAAACACAGCGATATAGGGGAAGTATTGAGAGGAGCGAAAACATAGCGATCTAGGTGAAGACATGAGAGATGCGCGAAAACACGGCGATATGGGGAAAGATATGAGAGGTGAGCAAAAACACGGCGATACAGGGGAAGCTATGAGAGGTGAGCAATAACACAGCGATAAAGGTGAATCTATGGGATGTGCACGAAAAGAC
This sequence comes from Mobula birostris, assembly GCF_030028105.1. Lineage (NCBI taxonomy): Eukaryota > Metazoa > Chordata > Chondrichthyes > Myliobatiformes > Myliobatidae > Mobula > Mobula birostris. The sequence goes on from NW_027274081.1 coordinate 106,603, forward strand.
AGCGATATAGGAGAAGCTATGAGAGGTGCGCAAGGCACAGCGATATAGGTGATGCTGTGGGAGGTGCGTGAATACACAGCAATATAGGGAACGTGATGAGATGTGCATGAAAACGCAGCGATATTAGGGAAGGTATGAGAGGTGCACAAAAACACAGCGATATAGGAAAAGTTATGAGAGGTGTGCGAAAACACAGCGATATAGGGGAAGGTATGGGAGGTGCACGAATACACAGCGATATGGGGACGTTATGAGATGTGCATAAAAACACGGCGATATTGGGGAGTTATGAGAGGTGAGCAATAATACAGCAATATAGCAGAAGTTATTAGAGGTGCGTGAAAACACAGCGATATAGGGGGAGGTATGAGAGGTACACGAAAACACAGCAATGTAGGGGAAGGTATGGGAGGTGCTCGAAAGCTTGGTGAGAAAGGGGAAGTTATGAGAGGTGCGTGAAAACCCAGCGATATAGGAGACGTTATGAGATGTGCATGAAAACACGGCGTTACAGGGGAAGGTATGAGAGGTGCACGAAAATGCAGCGTTATAAGGGCAGGTATAGGAGGTGCGTGATAACAGGGCGCTATAGGGGAAGGTATGAGAGGTGCACAAAAGCACATTCCATATAGGGGATGCTATGGTAGGTGAGCAAAAACACAGCGATATAGGAGACGGTATGCGATGTGCATAAAAACGTGGCGATATAGGGGGAGGTATGAGAGGTGCGTGTAAACACGGCGATATAGGGGAAAGTATAAGAGGTGCGCGAAAACTTGGCATTACAAGGGAATGCATCAGAGGTGCCAGAAAACACAGCGATGTAGTGGAATACATGAGAGGTGCGCGAAAACAGGGCAATATAGTGGAAGCTATGGGACGTGCATGAAAATTGGGCGATATAGGGTAAGGTATAAGAGGTTCACGAAAACACAGCGATATAGGGGACACAATGGGACGTTCGCGAAAACACAGTGATATAGGGGAAGGTATGAGAGGTGTGCAAGAACACGGCGATACGGGCGAATGTATCAGATGTGCGAGAAAACACAGCGATATAGGGGAAGTATTGAGAGGAGCGAAAACATAGCGATCTAGGTGAAGACATGAGAGGTGCGCAAAAACACGGCGATATGGGGGAAGCTATGAGAGGTGAGCAAAAACACGGCGATACAGGGGAAGCTATGAGAGGTGAGCAATAACACAGCGATAAAGGTGAATCTATGGGATGTGCGCGAAAAGACAGCGATATAGGCGAAGCTATGAGAGGTGCGCAAGGCACAGCGATATAGGGGATGCAATGGGAGGTGCGTGAATACACAGCGATATAGGGGACGTGATGAGATGTGCATGAAAAGGCAGCCATATTAGGGAAGTTATGAGAGGTGCACTAAAACACAGCGATATAGGCGACGTTACGAGAGGTGTGTGAAAACACAGCGATATAGGGAAGATATGAGAGGTGTACGAAAACACGGCGATACAGGGGAAGTTATGAGAGGTGCGCATTAATACAGCAATATAGGAGAATTTATTAGCGGTGCGTGAAAACACAGCAATATAGGGGGAGGTATGAGAGGTACACGAAAACACAGCGATATAGGGGAAGGTATGGCAGGTGCTCGAAAGCAGGGTGATATAGCGGAAGTTATGAGAGGTGCGTGAAAACTCAGCGATATAGGGGACGTTATGAGATGTGCATGAAAACACGGCGATATAGGGGAAGGTATGAGAGGTGCGCGAAAAGACAGCGATATAGGGGAAGGTACGAGAGATGCACGAAAACACAGCGATATCGGGGAAGGTATGGGAGCTGCGCGAAAACAGCGCAATATAGGGGAAGGTATGAGATGTGCACTAAAACACAGCGATACAGGGGAAGGAATGGGAGGTGCGCGAAAACAGGGTGATATCGGGGAAGGTAAGAGAGGTGCGCAAAGGCACAGCAATATAGGGGATGCTATGGGAGGTGCGCAAAAACACAGTGATAGGGGAATACATGAGAGGTGCGCAAAAACAGGGCAATATAGTGGAAGCTATGGAATGTGCGCGACAACACGGAGATACAGGGGAATGCATCAGAGGTGCGAGAAAACACAGCGATATAGAGAACGCTATGGGAACTGCGCGAAAATACAGTGATTTAGGGGAAGGTATGAGAGGTCTGCGAGAACACGGCGATATGGGGAAATTATAAGAGGTGCACGAAAACACAGCGATATAGGGGACAGTATGAGACGAGCGCGAATACACGGCGGTATTGGAGAAGCCATGAGAGGTGCGTGAAAACACAGCGATATAGGGGAAATTATAGGAGGAGTGCGAAAACAGGGCGATATAGGTGACGGTATGAGATGTGTATGAAAACACGATGATATAGGGGAAAGTATGAGAGGTGCGCGAAAACTTGGCGTTACATGGGAATGCATCAGAAGTGCGAAAAAACACAGCGATGTAGGGGAAGACATGAGAGGTGCGCGAAAACAGGGCAATATAGTGGAAGCTATGGAATGTGCGCGAAAACAGGGCGATATGGGGAAGGTATGAGAGGTGTGCGAGAACACAGCGATATAGGGTACTCTATGGGAGGTGCGCGAATACACAGCGACATAGGGGACGTTAAGAGATGTGCATGAAAACACGACGATATTGGGCAAGCCATGAGAGGTGCACAAAAATACAGCGATATAGGGGAATGTATGGGAGATGCGCGAAAACAGGGCTATATAGGGGAAGGTAATAGAGGTGCGCGAAGGCACAGCAATATAGGGGATGCTATGGGAAGTGCATGAAAACACAGCGATATAGGGGAATGTATGGGAAGTGCGCGAAAACAGGGCGATATAGGGGAAGGCAAGAGAGGTGTGCGAAGGCACTGCTATATAGGGGATGCTATGGGAGGTGCGCGAAAACACAGTGATATAGGGGACGGTATGAGACGTGCACGAAGGCACAGCTATATAGGGGCTGCTATGGGAGGTGCGCGAAAACACAGTGATATAGGGGACGGTATGAGATGTGTCTGAAAACATGGTGATATAGGGGAAGCTATAAGAGGTACACGAAAACACGGCGATATAGGGGAAAGTATGAGAGGTGCGCGAAAACTTGGCGTTACATGGGAATGCATCAGAAGTGCGAGAAAACACAGTGATGTAGGGGACGACATGAGAGTTCCGCGAAAACAGGGCAATATAGTGGAAGCTATGGGATGTGCGCGAAAACAGGGCGATATAGGGGAAGGTATGAGAGGTGCGCGAAAACATAGCGATATAGGGGACGCTATGGGACGTGCGCGAAAACACAATGATATAGGGGAAGGTATGAGAGGTGCACAAAAACACAGAGATATAGGGGAAGTTATGAGAGGTGCGCAAAAATACAGCAATGTAGGAGAAGTTATGAGAGGTGTGTGAAAACACAGCGATATAGGGGAAGGTATGAGAGGTGCGTGTAAACGGCGATATAGGGGAAGGTATGAGAGGTGCGCAAACGCACAGCGATATAGGGGATGCTATGGGAGGTGCGTGAAAACACAGCGATATAGGGGAAGGTATGAGAGGTGCGCGAAAAGACAGCGATATAGGGGAAGGTACGAGAGATGCACGAAAACACAGCGATATCGGGGAAGGTATGGAAGCTGCGCGAAAACAGCACAATATAGGGGAAGGTATGAGATGTGCACTAAAACACAGCGATACAGGGGAAGGAATGGGAGGTGCGCGAAAACAGGGCGATATAGGGGAAGGTATGAGAGGTGCGCGAAAAAACAGCGATATAGGGGACGCTATGGGACGTGCGCGAAAACACAGTGATATAGAGGAAGGTATGACAGGTGTGCGAGAATACAGCGATGTAGGGGAAATTATGAGAGGTGCGTGACAACACGGCGATGCAGGGGAATGTATCAGAGGTGTGAGAAAACACAGCGATATAATGGAAGTAATGACACGAGCGAAAACATAGCGATATAGGTGAAGACATGAGAGGTGCGTGAAAACACAGTGAGATAGGGGAAATTATGAGAGGTGAGCAATAACACAGCGATAAAGATGAAGCTATCGGATGTGCGCAAAAAGACAGCGATATAGGGGAATGTATGAGAGGTGCGCGACAACGCAGCGATATAAGGGACAGTATGAGATGTGCATGAATACACGGCAATATTGGGGAAGCCATGAGAGATGCGCGAAAACACAGCAATATAGGGGAAGGTATGAGAGGTGCACGAAAACACAACGATAAAAGGGAAGGTATGGGAAGTGCGCGAAAACAGGACGATATAGGGGAAGGAATGAGATGTGCGCGAAGGCACAGCGATATAGGGGATTCTATGGGAGGTGCGCGAACACACAGCAATATGGGGGACGTTATGAGATGTGATTGAAAACACGGCGATATAGGGGAAGGTATGAGAGGTGCGCAAAAATACAGCGATATAGGAGAAGTTATGAGAGGTGCGTGAAAACACAGCGATATAGGGGAAGGTATGAGAGGTGCTCGAAAACACAGCGATATAGAGGAAGGTATGGGAGGTGCGCGAAAACACAGTGATATAGGGGAAGACATGAGAGTGCTCGAAAACAGGGCTATATAGTGGAAGCTATGGGATATGCGCGAAAACATGGCGATACAGGGAAAGGTATGAGAGGTGCCCGAAAACACAGCGATACAGGGGATGCTATGGGACGTGCGTGAAAACACAGTGATATAGTGGAAGGTATGAGAGGTGTGCAAGAACATGGCTATATAGGGGAAATTATGAGAGGTCCACGAAAACACGGCGATATATGAGAAGTTATGAGAAGTGAGTGAAAACACAGCGATATAGGGGAAGGTATGAGAGGTGCGCGAAAACACAGCGACGTGGGCGTAGCTATGGGAGGTTCGCGAAAGCACAGCGATATAAGGGACGGTATGAGATGTGCATGAATACACGGCAATATTGGGGAAGCCATGAGAGATGCGCGAAAACACAGCAATATAGGGGAAGGTATGAGAGGTGCACGAAAACACAATGATAAAAGGGAAGGTATGAGAGGTGTGCGAAAACAGGACGATATAGGGGAAGGTATGAGTTGTGCACGAAGGCACAGCGATATAGGGGATTCTATGGGAAGTGCGCGAATACACAGCAATATGGGGGACACTATGAGATGTGATTGAAAACACGGCGATATAGGGGAAGGTATGAGAGGTGTGCAAAAATACAGCGATATAGGAGAAGTTATGAGAGGTGCGTGAAAACACAGCGATATAGGGGAAGGTATGAGAGGTGCACGAAAACACAGCGATATAGAGGAAGGTATGGGAGGTGCGCGAAAACACAGTGATATAGGAGAAGACATGAGAGTGCTCGAAAACAGGGCTATATAGTGGAAGCTATGGGATATGAGCGAAAACATGGCGATACAGGGAAAGGTATGAGAGGTGCCCGAAAACACAGCGATATGGGGGAAGGTATGGATGGTGCGCGAAAACAGGGCGATATAGGGGAAGTTATGAGAGATGCGCGAAGGCACAGCAATATAGGGGATGCTATGGGAGGTGCGCAAAAACACAGTGAAATAGGGGAAGACATGAGAGGTGCGCAAAAACAGGGCAATATAGTGGAAGCTATGGGATGTGCGCGACAACACGGAGATACAGGGGAATGCATCAGAGGTGCGAGAAAACACAGCGATATAGAGAACGCTATGGGAACTGCGCGAAAACACAGTGATTTAGGGGAAGGTATGAGAGGTCTGCGAGAACACGGCGATATGGGGAAATTATAAGAGGTGCACGAAAACACAGCGATATAGGGGACAGTATGAGACGAGCGCGAATACACGGCGGTATAGGAGAAGCCATGAGAGGTGCGTGAAAACACAGCGATATAGGGGAAATTATAGGAGGAGCGCGAAAACAGGGCGATATAGGTGACGGTATGAGATGTGTATGAAAACACGATGATATAGGGGAAAGTATGAGAGGTGCGCGAAAACTTGACGTTACATGGGAATGCATCAGAAGTGCGAAAAAACACAGCGATGTAGGGGAAGACATGAGAGGTGCGCGAAAACAGGGCAATATAGTGGAAGCTATGGAATGTGCGCGAAAACAGGGCGATATGGGGAAATTATAAGAGGTGCACGAAAACACAGCGATATAGGGGACAGTATGAGACGAGCGCGAATACACGGCGGTATTGGAGAAGCCATGAGAGGTGCGTGAAAACACAGCGATATAGGGGAAATTAGAGGAGGAGCGCGAAAACAGGGCGATATAGGTGACGGTATGAGATGTGTATGAAAACACGATGATATAGGGGAAAGTATGAGAGGTGCGCGAAAACTTGGCGTTACATGGGAATGCATCAGAAGTGCGAAAAAACACAGCGATGTAGGGGAAGACATGAGAGGTGCGCGAAAACAGGGCAATATAGTGGAAGCTATGGAATGTGCGCGAAAACAGGGCGATATGGGGAAGGTATGAGAGGTGTGCGAGAACACAGCGATATAGGGTACTCTATGGGAGGTGCGCGAATACACAGCGACATAGGGGACGTTAAGAGATGTGCATGAAAACACGACGATATTGGGCAAGCCATGAGAGGTGCACAAAAATACAGCGATATAGGAGAAGTTATGAGAGGTGCGTGAAAACACAGCGATATATGGGGAGGTATGAGAGGTGCACGAAAACACAGCGATATAGGGGAATGTATGGGAGATGCGCGAAAACAGGGCTATATAGGGGAAGGTAATAGAGGTGCGCGAAGGCACAGCAATATAGGGGATGCTATGGGAAGTGCATGAAAACACAGCGATATAGGGGAATGTATGGGAAGTGCGCGAAAACAGGGCGATATAGGGGAAGGCAAGAGAGGTGTGCGAAGGCACTGCTATATAGGGGATGCTATGGGAGGTGCGCGAAAACACCGTGATATAGGAGAAGACATGAGAGGTGCACAAAAGCAGGGCAATATAGTGGAAGCTGTGGGATGTGCCGGAAAACACGGCGATACAGGGGAATGCATCAGAGGTGCGAGAAAACACAGCGATATAGGGAACGCTATGGGACGTGCGCAAAAACACAGTGATATAGGGGAAGGTATGAGAGGTCTGTGAGAACACGGCGATATAGGAGAGATTATAAGAGGTGTGCGAAAGCATGGTGATACAGGGGAATGTTTCAGAGGTGCGAGAAAACACAGCGATATAGGGGAAGTATTGAGAGGAGTGAAAACATAGCGATCTAGGTGAAGACATGAGAGGTGCGCAAAAACACGGCGATATGGGGGAAGCTATGAGAGGTGAGCAAAAACACGGCGATACAGGGTAAGCTATGAGAGGTGAGCAATAACACAGCGATAAAGGTGAATCTGTGGGATGTGCACGAAAAGACAGCGATATAGGGGAAGCTATGAGAGGTGCGCAAGGCACAGCGATATAGGGGATGCTATGGGAGGTGCGTGAATACACAGCGATATAGGGGACGTGATGAGATGTGCATGAAAAGGCAGCGATATTAGGGAAGTTATGAGAGGTGCACTAAAACACAGCGATATAGGAGACGTTACGAGAGGTGTGTGAAAACACAGCGATATAGGGAAGATATGAGAGGTGTACGAAAACACGGCGATACAGGGGAAGTTATGAGAGGTGCGCATTAATACAGCAATATAGGAGAATTTATTAGCGGTGCGTGAAAACACAGCAATATAGGGGGAGGTATGAGAGGTACACGAAAACACAGCGATATAGGGGAAGGTATGGCAGGTGCTCGAAAGCAGGGTGATATAGGGGAAGTTATGAGAGGTGCGTGAAAACTCAGCGATATAGGGGACGTTATGAGATGTGCATGAAAACACGGCGATATGGGGGAAGGTATGAGAGGTGCGCGAAAAGACAGCGATATAGGGGAAGGTACGAGAGATGCACGAAAACACAGCGATATCGGGGAAGGTATGGGAGCTGCGCGAAAACAGCGCAATATAGGGGAAGGTATGAGAGGTGCACTAAAACACAGCGATACAGGGGAAGGAATGGGAGGTGCGCGAAAACAGGGCGATATAGGGGAAGGTATGAGAGGTGCGCGAAAAAACAGCGATATAGGGGACGCTATGGGACGTGCGCGAAAACACAGTGATATAGAGGAAGGTATGACAGGTGTGCAAGAATACAGCGATGTAGGGGAAATTATGAGAGGTGCGTGACAACACGGCGATGCAGGGGAATGTATCAGAGGTGTGAGAAAACACAGCGATATAATGGAAGTAATGACACGAGCGAAAACATAGCGATATAGGTGAAGACATGAGAGGTGCGTGAAAACACAGTGAGATAGGGGAAGGTATGAGAGGTGCTCGAAAACACAGCGATATAGAGGAAGGTATGGGAGGTGCGCGAAAACACAGTGATATAGGGGAAGACATGAGAGTGCTCGAAAACAGGGCTATATAGTGGAAGCTATGGGATATGCGCGAAAACATGGCGATACAGGGAAAGGTATGAGAGGTGCCCGAAAACACAGCGATACAGGGGATGCTATGGGACGTGCGCAAAAACACAGCGGTATACGGAAATGCATGAGAGGTGCACGAAAACAGCGATATAGGTGAAGGAATGGGAGGTGCGCGAAAACAGAGCGATATTTGGGAAGGTTTGAGAGGTGCGCGAAAGCACAGCGATATAAGGGAAGCTATGGGAGGTGCGCGAATATACAGCGATATAGAGGACGTTATGAGATGTGCATAACAACACGGCGATATAGGGGAAGCTATGAGAGGTGAGCAATAACACGGCGATAAAGGTGAATCTATGGGATGTGCGCGAAAAGACAGCGATATAGGGGAAGGTATGAGAGGTCTGCAAGCACATCGATGTAGGGGGAGGTATGAGAGGTGCACGAAAACACAGCGATATCGGAGAAGTTATGAGAGGCGTGTGAAAACACAGCGATACAGGGGAAGGTATGGAAGGTGCGCGAAAATAGGGCGATATAGGGGAAGGTATGGGATGTGTGCAAAAACAGGGCGATATAGGGGAAGGTATGAGAGGTGCGTGAAGGCACAGCGATATACAGGATGCTATGGGAGGTGCGCGAATACACAGCGATATAGGGGACATTATGAGATGTGCATAAAAACACGGCAAAAGAGGGGAAGTTATGAGAGGTGCGCAAAAATACAGCAATGCAGGGGATGTTATGAGAGGTGCGTGAAAACACAGCGATATAAGGGGAGGTATGAGAGGTACACGAAAACACAGCGATATAGGGGAAGGTATGGGAGCTGCTCGAAAACAGGGCGATATAGGGAAAGGTATGAGACGTGTGCGAAACACAGCAATATAGGGGATGGTATGGGAGATGCACGAAAACACAGTGATATAGGGGAAGACATGAGAGGTGCGTGAAAACAGAGCGATATAGGAGACGCTATTGGACATGCGCGAAAACACAGTGATATAGGGGAAGATATGAGAGGTGTGCGAGAGCACGGCGATATAGGTGAAATTATGAGAGGTGCGCGAAAACACGTTGACACAGGGAACTGTATCAGAAGTGCGAGAACACAGAGCGATATGGGGGAAGTAATGAGAGGAGCGGAAACACAGCGATATAGGTGAAGAAATGAGAGGTGCGCGAAACCACGGCGATATAGGGGAAGGTATGAGAGGTGCGCAAAAACACAGCGATGTAGGCGAAGCCATGAGAGGTGCACGGGAAACAGGGCGATATAGGGGAAGGTATGAGCGATGCGCGAAGGCACAGCGATATAGGGGATACTAAGGGAGGTGCGTGAATACACAGAGATATATGGGACGTTATGAGATGTGCATGAAAACACGGCTATATTGGGGAAGCCATGAGAGGTGTGCAAAAATACGGCGATATAGGGGAAGGTATGAGAGCTGCGTGAAAACACACTGATATAGGGGAATGTATGAGAGGAGCGCGAAAACAGGGCGATAGAGGGAAGGTTATGAGAGGTGCGTGAAAACACGGTGATATTGGGGAAGGTATGAGAGGTGTGCAAAAACACAGCGGTATACGGAAATGCATGAGAGGTGCACGAAAACAGCGATATAGGTGAAGGAATGGGAGGTGCGCGAAAACAGGGCGATATTTGGGAAGGTATGAGAGCTGCGCGAAGGCACAGTGATATAAGGGATGCTATGGGATGTGCGCGAATACACATCGATATAGAGGACGTTATGAGATGTGCATAACAACACGGCGATATACGGTAAGTTATGAAAGGTGCGCAAAAACACGGCGATATAGGGGAAGTTAAGAGAGGTGCATGAAAACACAGCGATATAGGGGAAGGTATGAGAGGTGTGCGAAAACACAGTGGTATAGGGGACGGTATGAGATGCGCATGAGGACACGGTGATATCGGGGAAGCCATCAGTGGTGCAAGAAAACACAGTGATATAGGGGATGGTATGAGATGTGCATGAATACATGGCGATATTGGGGATTCCATGAGAGCCGCGTGAAAACACAGCATTATAGGGTAAGGTATGAGAGGTGTTCAAAAACACAGCGATATAGTGGAAGTTATGAGAGGTGATATGGGGAATGTATGAGAGGTGCACAATAGCACAGCGATATAGGGGAAGACATGAGAGGTGCGCGAAAACATGGCAATATAGGGGAAGCTATGAGAGGTGAGCAAAAACACGGCGATACAGGGGAATCTATGAGAGGTGAGCAATAACACAGCGATAGTGAATCTATGGGATGTGCGCAAAAAGACAGCGATTTAGGGGAAGGAATGAGAGGTGCGCAAGGCACAGTGATATAGGGGATGTATGGGAGGTGCGTGAATACACAGCGATATAGGGGACGTGATGAGATGTGCATGAAAACGCAGCGATATTAGGGAAGTTATGAGAGGTGCACAAATTCACAGCGATATAGGAGAAGTTATGAGAGGTGTGTGAAAACACAGCGATATAGGGAAGGTATGAGAGGTGCACGAAAACAGCGATATAGGTGAAGGAATGGCAGGTGCGCGAAACCAGGGCGATATAGGTGAATGACTGCGAGGAGCACGAAAACAGGGCGATATAGGGGAAGATATGAGAGGTGCGCAAGGCACAGCGACATAGGGGATGCTATGGGAGGTGCGTGAATACACAGCGATATAGGGAACGTGATGAGATGTGCATGAAAACGCAGTGATATTCGGGAAGGTATGAGAGGTGCACAAAAACACAGCGATATAGGGGATGGTATGAGATGTGCATGAATACACGGTGATAGACGAGAAACAATGAGAGGTGTTCAAAAACACAGCGATATAGGGAAAGTTCTGAGAGGTGCGTGAAAACACAGTGATATAGGGGAAGGTATGAGAGGAGCGTGAAAACAGGGCGATATAGGGGAGGTTATGAGAGATGCGTGGAAACCCAGCGATATAGGCGAGATTATGAGATGTGCATGAAAACACGGCAATATAGGGGAAGGTATGAGAGGTGCGCGAAGGCACAGCGATATAGGGAATGTTATGGGAGGTGCACGAATACACAGCGAAATAGGGGACGTTATGAGATGTGCATGAAAACACAGTGATATAGGGGAAGGTCTGAGAGGTGCACGAATATGCAGCGATACAAGGGAAGGTATAGGAGGTGCGCGAAAACAGGGCGATATAGGGGAATGTATGAGAGGTGCACGAAGGCACAGCGATATAGGGGATGCTATGGGAGGTGCGTGAAAACACAGTAATATAGGAGACGGTATGAGATGTGTATAAAAACACGGCGATATAGGGGGAGGTATCAGATTTGCGAGAAAACACAGCGATATAGGGGAAGTATTGAGAGGAGCGAAAACATAGCGATCTAGGTGAAGACATGAGAGATGCGCGAAAACACGGCGATATGGGGGAAGCTATGAGAGGTGAGCAAAAACACGGCGATACAGGGGAAGCTATGAGAGGTGAGCAATAACACAGCGATAAAGGTGAATCTATGGGATGTGCACGAAAAGACAGCGATATAGGAGAAGCTATGAGAGGTGCGCAAGGCACAGCGATATAGGTGATGCTATGGGAGGTGCGTGAATACACAGCAATATAGGGAAAGTGATGAGATGTGCATGAAAACGCAGCGATATTAGGGAAGGTATGAGAGGTGCACAAAAACACAGCGATATAGGAAAAGTTATGAGAGGTGTGCGAAAACACAGCGATATAGGGGAAGGTATGGGAGGTGCACGAATACACAGCGATATGGGGACATTATGAGATGTGCATAAAAACACGGCGATATTGGGGAAGTTATGAGAGGTGAGCAATAATACAGCAATATAGCAGAAGTTATTAGAGGTGCGTGAAAACACAGCGATATAGGGGGAGGTATGAGAGGTACACGAAAACACAGCAATGTAGGGGAAGGTATGGGAGGTGCTCGAAAGCTTGGTGATATAGGGGAAGTTATGAGAGGTGCGTGAAAACCCAGCGATATAGGAGACGTTATGAGATGTGCATGAAAACACGGCGTTATAGGGGAAGGTATGAGAGGTGCACAAAAGCACATTCGATATAGGGGATGCTATGGTAGGTGAGCAAAAACACAGCGATATAGGAGACGGTATGCGATGTGCATAAAAACGTGGCGATATAGGGGGAGGTATGAGAGGTGTGTGTAAACACGGCGATATAGGGGAAAGTATGAGAGGTGCGCGGAAACTTGGCATTACAAGGGAATGCATCAGAGGTGCCAGAAAACACAGCGATGTAGTGGAATACATGAGAGGTGTGCGAAAACAGGGCAATATAGTGGAAGCTATGGGACGTGCATGAAAATTGGGCTATATAGGGGAAGGTATAAGAGGTTCACGAAAACACAGCGATATAGGGGACACAATGGGACGTTCGCGAAAACACAGTGATATAGGGGAATGTATGAGAGGTGTGCAAGAACACGGCGATATCGGGGAAATTATGAGAGGTGTGCAAAAACACGGCGTTACGGGCGAATGTATCAGATGTGCGAGAAAACACAGCGATATAGGGGAAGTATTGAGAGGAGCGAAAACATAGCGATCTAGGTGAAGACATGAGAGGTGCGCAAAAACACGGCGATATGGGGGAAGCTATGAGAGGTGAGCAAAAACACGGCGATACAGGGGAAGCTATGAGAGGTGAGCAATAACACAGCGATAAAGGTGAATCTATGGGATGTGCGCGAAAAGACAGCGATATAGGCGAAGCTATGAGTGGTGTTCAAGGCACAGCGATATAGGGGATGCTATGGGAGGTGCGTGAATACACAGCGATATAGGGGACGTGATGAGATGTGCATGAAAAGGCAGCAATATTAGGGAAGTCATGAGAGGTGCACTAAAACACAGCGATATAGGAGACGTTACGAGAGGTGTGAGAAAACACAGCGATATAGGGAAGATATGAGAGGTGTACGAAAACACGGCGATACAGGGGAAGTTATAAGAGGTGCGCAATAATACAGCAATATAGGAGAATTTATTAGCGGTGTGTGAAAACACAGCAATATAGGGGGAGGTATGAGAGGTACACGAAAAACACAGCGATATAGGGGAAGGTATGGCAGTTGCTCGAAAGCAGGGTGATATAGGGGAAGTTATGAGAGGTGCGTGAAAACTCAGCGATATAGGGGACGTTATGAGATGTGCATGAAAACACGGCGATATACGGGAAGGTACGAGAGATGCACGAAAACACAGCGATATCGGGGAAGGTATGGGAGCTGCGCGAAAACAGCGCAATATAGGGGAAGGTATGAGATGTGCACTAAAACACAGCGATACAGGGGAAGGAATGGGAGGTGTGCGAAAACAGGGCGATATAGGGGAAGGTATGAGAGGTGCGCGAAAAAACAGCGATCTAGGGGACGCTATGGACGTGCGCGAAAACACAGTGATATAGAGGGAGGTATGACAGGTGTGCGAGAATACAGCGATGTAGGGGAAATTATGAGAGGTGCGTGACAACACGGCGATGCAGGGGAATGTATCAGAGGTGTGAGAAAACACAGCGATATAATGGAAGTAATGACAGGAGCGAAAACATAGCGATATAGGTGAAGACATGAGAGGTGCGTGAAAACACAGTGAGATAGGGGAAATTATGAGAGGTGAGCAATAACACAGCGATAAAGATGAAGCTATGGGATGTGCGCAAAAAGACAGCGATATAGGGGAATGTATGAGAGGTGCGCCACAACGCAGCGATATAAGGGACAGTATGAGATGTGCATGAATACACGGCAATATTGGGGAAGCCATGAGAGATGCGCGAAAACACAGCAATATAGGGGAAGGTATGAGAGGTGCACGAAAACACAACGATAAAAGGGAAGGTATGGGAGATGTGCGAAAACAGGACGATATAGGGGAAGGTATGAGATGTGCACGAAGGCACAGTGATATAGGGGATTCGATGGGAGGTGCGCGAATACACAGCAATATGGGGGACACTATGAGATGTGATTGAAAACACGGCGATATAGGGGAAGGTATGAGAGGTGTGCAAAAATACAGCGATATAGGAGAAGTTATGAGAGGTGCGTGAAAACAGAGCGATATAGGGGAAGGTATGAGAGGTGCACGAAAACACAGCGATATAGAGGAAGGTATGGGAGGTGCGCGAAAACATAGTGATATAGGGGAAGACATGAGAGTGCTCGAAAACAGGGCTATATAGTGGAAGCTATGGGATATGCGCGAAAACATGGCGATACAGGGAAAGGTATGAGAGGTGCCCGAAATCACAGCGATACAGGGGATGCTATGGGACGTGCGCGAAAACACAGTGATATAGTGGAAGGTATGAGAGGTGTGCAAGAACATGGCTATATAGGGGAAATTATGAGAGGTCCGCGAAAACACGGCGATATATGAGAGGTTATGAGAGGTGAGTGAAAACACAGCGATATAGGGGAAGGTGTGAAGGTATGAGAGGTGCACGAAAACACAGCGATATAGGGGAAGGTATGAGAGGTGCGTGAAGGCACAGTGATATAGGGGAAGGTATGAGATGTGCATGAATTCACGGCGATAGTCGGGAAGCCATGAGAGGTGTGCGAAAACACAGTGCTATAGGGGAAGGTATGAGAGCTACGTGAAAACAGTGATATAGGTGAAGGTATGAGAGGAGCGCGTAAACAGGGCGATAGAGGGAGGTTATGAGAGGTGCGTGAAAACATGGTGATATTGGGGAAGGTATGAGAGGTGTGCAAAAACACAGCCGTATACGGGAATGCATGAGAGGTGCACGAAAACAGCGATATAGGTGAAGGAATGGGAGGTGCGCGAAAACAGGGCGATATTTAGGAAGGTATGAGAGGTGCGCGAAAGCACAGTGATATAAGGGAAGCTATGGGAGGTGCGCGAATATACAGCAATATAGAGGACGTTATGAGATGTGCATGACAACACGGCGATATAGGGGAAGCTATGAGAGGTGAGCAATAACACAGCGATAAAGGTGAATCTATGGGATGTGCGCGAAAAGACAGCGATATAGGGGAAGGTATGAGAGGTCCGCAAGGCACAGCGATATAGGGGGAGGTATGAGAGGTGCACGAAAACACAGCGATATAGGGGACGTGATGAGATGTGCATGAAACGCAGTGATATTAGGGAAGGTATGAGAGGTGCACAAAAACACAGCGATATAAGAGAAGTTATGAGAGGTGTGTGAAAACACAGCGATATAGGGGGAGGCATGAGAGGTGCATGAAAACACAGCGATATAGGGGAAGGTATGAGAGGTGCGCGAAAACACAGCGATATAGGGGACGCAATGGGACGTGCGCGAAAACACAGGGGAAAACAGGGGAAGTTATGAGAGGTGCGCGAGAACACGGCGAAATAGGGGAAATTATGAGAGGTGTGCGAAAACACGGCGATACGGGAGAATATATCAGATGTGCGAGAAAACACAGAGATACAGCGGAAGTATTGAGAGGATCGAATACATAGCGATCGAGGTGAAGACATGAGAGGTGCGCGAAAACATGGCGATATAGGGAAAGCTATGAGAGGTGAGCAAAAACACAGCGATATAGTGGAACCTATGAGAGGTTCGCAAGGCACAGCGGTATAGGGGATGCTATGGGAGGTGCATGAATACACAGCGATATAGTGGACGTGATGAGATGTGCATGAAAACGCAGTGATATTAGGGAAGGTATGAGAGGTGCACAAAACACAGCGATATAGGAGAAGTTATGAGAGGTGTGCGAAAACACAGCGATATAGGGGAAGATATGAAAGATGCACGAAAACACAGAGATATCTTCGGGAAGGAATGGGAGATGCACGAATACACAGCGATATAGGGGACGTTATGAGATGTGCATGAAAACACAGCCATATAGGGGAAGGTATGAGAGGTGCACGAAAACGCAGTGATATAAGGGAAGGTATGAGAAGCGCGCGAGAACATAGCGATATAGGGGAAATAATGAGAGGTGTACGAAGGCACAGCGATACGGGAGAATGTATCAATTGTGCCAGAAAACACAGCGATATAGGTGAAGTATTGAGAGGAGCGAAAACATAGCGATCTAGGTGAAGACATGAGAGGTTTGCAAAAACTCGGCGATTCAGGGAAGTTTTGAGAGGTGAGCAATAACACAGCGATAAAGCTGAATCTATGGGATGTGCGCGAAAAGACAGCGATATAGGGGAAGCTATGAGAGCTGCACAAAGCACAGCGATATAGGGGATGCTATGGGAGGTGCGCGAATACACAGCGATATAGGGGACGTGATGAGATGTGCATGAAAACTCAGCGATATTAGGGAGGTTATGAGAGGTGCACAAAAACACAGCGATATAGGAGAAGTTATGAGAGGTGTGTGAAAACACAGCGATATAGGGAAGGTATGAGAGGTGAACGAAAACACGGCGATACAGGGGAAGTTATGAGAGGTGCGCGAAAACTGTGCGATATAGGGGAAGGTATGAGAGGTGCGTGAAGGCACAGCGATATAGGGGATGCTATGGGAGGTGCGCGAATACACAGCGATATAGGGGACGGTATGAGATGTGCATGAATACACGGCGATATCGGGGAAGCCATCAGTGGTGCGAGAAAACACAGTGATATAGGGGACGGTATGAGATGTGCATGAATACATGGCGATATTGGGGATTCCATGAGAGGCGCGCGAAAACACAGCATTATAGGGGAAGGTATGAGAGGTGCACAAAAACACAGCGATATAGGGGAAGTTATGGGAGGTGCGCGAAAACAGGGCGATATTGGGGAAGGTATGAGAGGTGCACGAAAACATCGCAATACAGGGGAATGCATCAGAGGTGCAAGAAAACACAGTGATATAGGGGAAGGTATGAGAGCAGCGAAAACACAACGATATAGGGGAAGACATGAGATGTGCGTGAAAACACAGCGATATAGTGGAAGGCAAGAGAGGTGAGCAAAAACACAGCGATAAAGGTGAAGCTATATAAGGAGCAAAAAGACAGCGATATAGGTGAAGGCATGAGAGGTGCGCGAAAACACAGCGATGTAGCGGAAGCTCTGGGAGGTGCGCGAAAACACAGCGATATAGGGGAATGTATGAAATATGCATTAAACACGGCGATATCGGGGATGCCATGAGAGATGCGCAAAAACACGGCTACATAGGGAAAAGTATGAGAGGTGCGCAAAAACACGGCGATACAGGGAATGCATCAGAGGTGCAAGAAAACACAGCGATATAGGGGACGTTATGAGAGGAGCGAAAACAGAGCGACATAGGGGAAGGCATGAGAGGTGCGCGAAAACAGGGCAATATAGTGGAAGCTATGGGATGTGTGCGAAAACAGGGCGATATAGGGGAAGGTATGAGAGGTGCGCGAAAAGACGGCGATATAGGGGAAGGTATGAGAGGTGCACGAAAACACAGCGATATCGGGGAAGGTATGGGAGCTGCGCGAAAACAGGGCAATATAGGGGAAGGTATGAGAGGTGCACTAAAACACAGCGATACAGGGGAAGGAATGGGAGGTGTGCGAAAACAGGGCGATATAGGGAAGGTATGAGAGGTGCGCGAAAACACAGCGATATAGGGGATGCTATGGGACGTGCGCGAAAACACAGTGATATAGGGGAAGGTATGAGAGGTGTGCGAGAATACAGCGATGTAGGAGAAATTATGAGAGGTGCGTGACAACACGGCGATACAGGGGAATGTATCAGAGGTGTGAGAAAACACGGCGATATAATGGAAGTAATGACAGGAGCGAAAACATAGCGATGTAGGTGAAGACATGAGAGGTGCGTGAAAACACAGTGATATAGGGGAAGCTATGAGAGGTGAGCAAAAACACAGCGATAAAGATGAAGCTATGGGATGAGCACTAAAAGACAGCGATATAGGGGAATGTATGAGAGGTGCGCGAAAACACAGCGACGTGGGCGTAGCTATGGGAGCTGCGCGAAAGCACAGCGATATAAGGGACGGTATGAGATGTGCATGAATATACGGCAATATTGGGGAAGCCATGAGAGATGCGCGAAAACACAGCAATATAGGGGAAGGTATGAGAGGTGCACGAAAACACAACGATAAAAGGGAAGGTATGGGAGGTGCGCGAAAACAGGACGATATAGGGGAAGTTATGAGATGTGCGCGAAGGCACAGTGATATAGGGGATTCTATGGGAGGTGCGCAAATACACAGCAATATGGGGGACGTTCTGAGATGTGATTGAAAACACGGCGATATAGGGGAAGGTATGAGAGGTGCGCAAAAATACAGCGATATAGGAGAAGTTATGAGAGGTGCGTGAAAACACAGCGATATAGGGGAAGGTATGGGAGGTGCGCGAAAACACAGTGATATAGGGGAAGACATGAGAGTGCTCGAAAACAGGGCTATATAGTGGAAGCTATGGGATATGCGCGAAAACATGGCGATACAGGGAAAGGTATGAGAGGTGCCCGAAAACACAGCGAAACAGGGGATGCTATGGGACGTGCGTGAAAACACAGTGATATAGTGGAAGTTATGAGAGGTGTGCAAGAACATGGCTATATAAGGGAAATTATGAGATGTCCGCGAAAACACGGCGATATATGAGAAGTTATGAGAAGTGAGTGAAAACACAGCGATATAGGTGAAGGTATGAGAGGTGCGCGAAAACACAGCGACGTGGTCATAGCTATGGGAGGTGCGCGAAAGCACAGCGATATAAGGGACGGTATGAGATGTGCATGAATACACGGCAATATTGGGGAAGCCATGAGAGATGCGCAAAAACACAGCAATATAGGGGAAGGTATGAGAGGTGCACGAAAACACAACGATAAAAGGGAAGGTATGGGACGTGCGCGAAAATACAGTGATATAGTGGAAGGTATGAGAGGTGTGTAAGAACATGGCTATATAGGGGAAATTATGAGAGGTCCGCGAAAACACGGCGATATATGAGAAGTTATGAGAGGTGAGTGAAAACACAGTGATATAGGGGAAGGTGTGAAGGTATGAGAGGTGCACGAAAACACAGCGATATAGGGGAAGGTATGAGAGATGCGCGAAGGCACAGCAATACAAGGGATACTATGGGAGGTGCGCGAATACACAGCGATATAGGGGACGTTATGAGATGTGCATGAAAACACGGCAATATAGAGGAAGGTATAAGAACTGCGCAAAAATACAGCGAATTAGGAGAAGTTATGAGAGGTGCGTGAAAACACAGCGATATAAGGGAAGGAATGAGAGGTGCACGAAAACACAGCGATATTGGGGAAGGCATGGGAGGTGCGTGAAAACACAGTGATATAGGGGAAGACATGAGAGGTGCGCAAAAACAGGGCAATATATTGGAACCTATGGGATGTGCGCGAAACCACGGCGATACAGGGGAAAGTATCAGAGGTGCGAGAAAACACAGCCATATAGGGGACGCTATGGGACATGCGCAAAAAAACAGTGATACAGGGGAAGGTATGAGAGGTGTGCGAGACCGCGGCAATATAGGGGAAATTGTAAGAGGTGCGCGAAAACATGCAATACAGGAGAATGTATCAGAGGTGCGAGAAAACACAGCAATATAGGGGAAGTAATGATAGGAGCGAAAACATAGCGATATACATGAAGACATGCGAGATGCACGAAAACACGGCGATATAGGGTAAGCTATGAGAGGTGAGCAATAACACAACGATGAAGGTAAAGCTATGGGATGTGCACGAAAACAGCGATGTAGGCGAAGCTATGGGAGGTGCGCCAAAAAACAGCAATATAGGGGACGGTATGAGATGTGCATGAATACACGGCAATATGGGGGAAGCCATGAGAGGTGCCTGAAAACAGAGAGATATAGGGGAAGGTATGAGAGGTGTGCAAAAACACAGCGATATAGGAGAAGTTAAGAGAGGTGCATGGAAACACAGCAATATAGGGGAAGGTTTGAGACGAGCACAAAAACACAGCGATATCGGGGAAGGTATGGGAGGTGAGCGAAAACAGGGCGATATATGGGAATGCATGAGAGGTGCGCGAAGGCACAGTGATATAGGGGATGGTATGGGAGGTGCGCAAATACAGAGGTATATAGGGGACGTTATGAGATGTGCATGAAAACACATCAATATAGGGAAAGGTATGAGATGTGCGCAAAAATACATCGATATAGGGGAAGGTATGCGAGGTGCGCGAAAACATCGATATAGGCGAAGCTATGGGAGGTGCGCAAAAGCACAGCGATATAGGGGAAGGTATGAGATGTGCATGAATACACGGCGATAGTCGGGAAGCCATGAGAGGTGTGCGAAAACACAGCGATATAGGGGAAGGTATGAGAGGTGTGCGAAAACTTGGCGTTACAGGGGAATGCATCAGAGGTGCCAGAAAACACAGCTAATTAGTGGAATACATGAGAGGTGCGCGAAAACAGGGCAATATAGGGGAAATTATGACAGGTGTGCGAAAACACGGTGATACTGGAGAATGTATCAGATGTGCGAGAAAACACAGCGATACAGGGGAAGTATTGAGAGGATCGAATGCATAGCGACCTAGGTGAAGATATGAGAGGTGCGCGAAAACATGGCGATATAGGGGAAGCTATGAGAGGTGAGCAAAAACACGGCGATACAGGGGAAGCTATGAGAGGTGAGCAATAACACAGCGATAAAGGTGAATCTATGCGATGTGCGCGAAAAGACAGCGATATTGGGGAAGCTATGAGAGGTGCGCAAGGCACAGCGATATAGGGGATGCTATGGGAAGTGCGTGAATACACAGCGATATAGTGGATGTGATGAGATGTGCATGAAAACGCAGTGATATTAGGGAATGTATGAGAGGTGCACAAAAACACAGCGATATAGGAGAAGTTATGAGAGGTGTGCGAAAACACAGCGATATAGGGGAAGGTATGAAAGGTGCACGAAAACGCAGTGATATAAGGGAAGGTATAGGAGATGCGCGAAAACTGGGCGATATAGGGGAACGCATGAGAGGTGCACGAAGGCACAGCGATATAGGGGATGCTATGGGAGGTGCGTGAAAACACCGTGATATAGGTGAAGACATGCGAGGTGCGCAAAAACACGGCGATATAGGGGAAGCTATGAGAGGTGAGCAATAACACAGTGATCAAGGTGAAGCTATGGGATGTGCGCGAAAACAGCGATGTAGGCGAAGCTATGGGAGGTGCGCGAAAACACAGCAATATAGGGGACGGTATGAGATGTGCATGAATACACGGCGATATTGGGGAAGACATGAGAGGTGCCTGAAAACACAGCGAAAAAGGGGAAGGTATGAGAGGTATGTAAAACACAGCGATGTAGGCGAAGCTATGGGAGGTGCGCGAAAACACAGCAATATAGGGGACGGTATGAGATGTGCATGAATACACGGCGATATTGGGGAAGACATGAGAGGTGCCTGAAAACACAGCGAAAAAGGGGAAGGTATGAGAGGTATGCAAAACACAGCGATGTAGGCGAAGCCATGGGAGGTGCGTGGTAAACAGGGCGATATAGGGGAAGGTATGAGATGTGCGCAAAAATACATCGATATAGGGGAAGGTATGAGAGCTGCGTGAAAACATAGTGATATAGGTCAAGGTATGAGAGGAGCGCGAAAACAGGGCGATATAGGGGAAGTTATGAGACGTGTGTGAAAACCCAGCGACATTGGGGACGTTATGAGATGTGCATGAAAACACGGTGATATTGGGGAAGGTATGAGCGGTGTGCAAAATCACAGCGATATACGGGAATGCATGAGAGGTGCGCGAAGGCTCAGTGATATAGGGGATGGTATGGGAGGTGTGCAAATACACAGCGATATAGGGGACATTATGAGATGTGCACAAAAATACATCGATATAGGGGAAGGTATGAGAGGTGCGCGAAATCAGCAATCTACGCAAAGCTATAGGAGGTGCGCGAAAACAGGGCGATATACGGGAATGCATGAGAGGTGCGCAAAGGCACAGTGATATAGGGGATGCTATGGGAGGTGCGCGAATACACAGCGATATAGGGGACGTTATGAGATGTGCATAAAAACACGGTAATATAGGGGAAGTTATGAGAGGTGCGCAAAAATACAGCAATACAGGGGAAGTTATGAGAGGTGCGTGAAAACACAGCGATATAAGGGGAGGTATGAGAGGTACACGAAAACACAGCGATATAGGCGAAAGTATGGGAGGTGCTCGAAAACAGGGCGATATAGGGAAAGGTATGAGACGTGTGCGAAACACAGCAATATAGGGGATGGTACGGGAGATGCACGAAAACAAAATGATATAGGGGAAGACATGAGAGGTGCGTGAAACAGAGCGATATAGGGGACGCTACTGGACGTGCGCGAAAACACAGTGATATAGGGGAAGATATGTGAGGTGTGCGAGAGCACGGCGATATAGGTGAAATTATGAGAGGTGCGTGAAAACACGTTGATACAGGGAACTGTATCAGAAGTATGAGAACACAGAGCGATATGGGGGAAGTAATGAGAGGAGCAGAAACACAGCGATATAGGTGAAGAAATGAGAGGTGCGCGAAACCACGGCGATATAGGGGAAGGTATGAGAGGTGCGTGAAGGCACAGCGATATAGGGGATGCTATGAGAGGTGCGCAAAACACCGTGATATAGGGGAAGACATGAGAGGTGCGCAAAAACAGGGCAATATAGTGGAACCTATGGGATGTGCGCGAAACCACGGCGATACAGGGGAATGTATCATAGGTGCGAGAAAACACAGCGATATAGGGGACGCTACGGGACATGCGCAAAAAAACAATGATATAGGGGAAGGTATGAGAGGTGTGCGAGAACACGGCGATATAGGGGAAATTGTAAGAGGTGCGCGAAAACATGGCAAAACAGGAGAATGTATCAGAGGTGCAAGAAAACACAGCAATATAGGGGAAGTAATGATAGAAGCGAAAACATAGCGATATAGCTGAAGACATGCGAGATGCGTGAAAACATGGCGATATAGGGTAAGCTATGAGAGGTGAGCAATAACACAGCGATCAAGGTGAAGCTAAGGGATGTGCACGAAAACAGCGATGTAGGCGAAGCTATGGAGGTGCGCGAAAGCACAGCGATATAGGGGAAGGTATGAGATGTGCGCAAAAATACATCGATATAGGGGAAGGTATGAGAGCTGCGTGAAAACATAGTGATATAGGTCAAGGTATAAGAGAAGCGCGAAACAGGGCGAAATAGGGGAAGTTATGAGACGTGTGTGAAAACCCAGCGACATTGGGGACATTATGAGATGTGCATGAAAACACGGTGATATTGGGGAAGGTATGAGCGGTGTGCAAAAACACAGCGATATACGGGAATGCATGAGAGGTGCGTGAAGGCACAGTAATATAGGGGATGGTATGGGAGGTGCGCAAATACACAGCGATATAGGGGACGTTATGAGATGTGCGCAACAATACATCGATACAGGGGAAGGTATGAGAGGTGCGCGAAAACAGCAATGTACGCAAAGCTATAGGAGGTGCACGAAAACAGGGCGATATAAGGGAATGCATGAGAGGTGCGCGAAGGCACAGTGATATAGGGGATGGTATGGGAGTTGCGCAAATACCCAGCGATATAGGGGACGTTATGAGATGTGCATGAAAACACATCAATATAGGGGAAGGTATGAGATGTGTGCAAAAATACATCGATATAGGGGAAGGTATCAGAGGTGCGCGAAAACAGCGATGTAGACGAAGCTATGGGAGGTGCGCGAAACATAGCGATATAGGGGAAGGTATGAGATGTGGATGAATACACGGCGATAGTCGGGAAGCAATGAGAGGTTTGCAAAAACGCAGCGATATAGGGGAAGGTATGAGAGCTGCGCGAAAACTTGGCGTTACAGGGGAATGCATCAGAGGTGCCAGAAAACACAGCTAATTAGTGGAATACATGAGAGGTGCGCGAAAACAGGGCAATATAGGGGAAATTATGACAGGTGTTCGAAAACACGGCGATACTGGAGAATGTATCAAATGTGCCAGAAAACACAGCGGTATAGGGGAAGTATTGAGAGGATGGAATACATAGCGATCTAGGTGAAGACATGAGAGGTGCGCGAAAACATGGCGATATAGGGAAGCTATGAGAGGTGAGCAAAACACGGCGATACAGGGGAAGCTATGAGAGGTGAGCAATAACACAGCGATATAGGAGAAGTTATGAAAGGTGCACGAAAGTGCAGTGATATAAGGGAAGGTATAGGAGATGCGCGAAACAGGGCGATATAGGGGAACGTATGAGAGGTGACGAAGGCACAGCGATATAGGGGACGTTATGAGATGTGCATGAAAACACGGAAATATAGGGGAAGGTATAAGAACTGCGCAAAAATACAGCGATATAGGAGAATTTATGAGAGGTGCGTGAAAACATAACGATATAAGGGAAGGTATGAGAGGTGCACGAAAACACAGCGATATTGGGGAAGTTATGGAGGTGCGCGAAAACAGGGCGATATAGGGGAAGGTATGGAAAGTGCGCGAAGGCACAGCGATATAGGGGAAGACATAAGAGGTGCGCAAAAACAGGGCAATATAGTGAAACCTGTGGGATGTGCGCGAAACACGGCGATACAGGGGAATGTATCAGAGGTGCCAGAAAACACAGCGATATAGGGGACGCTATGGGACATGCGCAAAAAAAACAGTGATATAGGGGAAGGTATGAGAGGTGTGCGAGAACACGACGATATAGGGAAATTGTAAGAGGTGCGCGAAAACATGGCAATACAGGAGAATGTATCAGAGGTGCAAGAAAACACAGCAATATAGGGGAAGTAATGATAGGAGCGAAAACATAGCGATATAGCTGAAGACATGCGAGATGCGTGAAAACACGGCGATATAGGGTAAGCTATGAGAGGTGAGCAATAACACAGCGATCAAGGTGAAGCTAAGGGATGTGCACGAAAACAGCGATTTAGGCGAATCTATGGGAGGTGCGCGAAAGCACAGCGATTTAGGGGAAGGTATGAGATGTGCGCAAAAATACATCGATATAGGGGAAGGTATGAGAGCTGCGTGAAAACATAGTGATATAGGTCAAGGTATGAGAGGAGCGCGAAAACAGGGCGAAATAGGGGAAGCTATGAGACGTGTGTGAAAACCCAGCGACATTGGGGACGTTATGAGATGTGCATGAAAACAGGGTGATATTGGGGAAGGTATGAGCGGTGTGCAAAAACACAGCGATATACGGGAATGCATGAGAGGTGCGTGAAGGTACAGTGATATAGGGATAGTATGGGAGGTGCGCAAATACACAGCGATATAGGGGACGTTATGAGATGTGCGCAACAATACATCGATATAGGGGAAGGTATGAGAGGTGCGCGAAAACACGGCTCTATAGGGGATGGGATAAGAGGTGCGCGAGAACACATCAATACAGGGGAAGCTTCGAGAGGTGCGCGAACACATCGATATAGTGGGAGGTATGAGAGGTGCGCAAAAACTCAAAGATATTGTGGAAGGTATGCGAGGTGCGCGAAATCACAGCAATATACGGGAAGCTATGAGAGGTGCATGAAAACACGGCGATATAGGGGAAGCTACGAGAGGTGCGCGAAAACAGAGCGATATAGGGGAAGGTATGAGAGGTGAAAGAAAACACAGCGATACAGTGGAAGCTATGGGAGGTGTGTGAAAACACGGCATTACAGTAGAAAGTATGAGAGGTGGACAAAAACACAGCGATGTAGGGGATGGTATGAGTGGTGCACGAAAACACAGCGATATATGGGAAGCCATGGGAAGTGCACGACAGCAGAGTGATATAGGGGAAGGTATCAGAGGAGTGAGACAACATAGCGATATATATGGGAAGCTATGGGAGGTGTGCGAAAACATGGCGATCTAGGAGATGCTATGTGAGGCGCGCGAAAACACAGCGATCTAGGGGAATTTATGAGAGGTGTGCGAAAACATCGCCATAGATGGCAAGCTATGAGAGGTGTGCGAAAACAGCGATATAGTGGAAGATATATATATATATATATATATCTTAACAAGATAAGAGCCCATGGAATTACAGGAAAGTTACATACGTGGATAGAGTTTTGGCTGATTGGCAGGAAGCAGAGAGTGGGAATAAAGGGATCCTATTCTGGTTGGCTGCCGGTTACCAGTGGTGTTCCACAGGGATCAGTGTTGGGGCCGCTTCTTTTTACATTGTACATCAACGATTTGGGTTATGGAATAGATGGCTTTGTGGCTAAGTTTGCTGACGATACAAAGGTAAGTGGAGGGGCTGGTAGTGCTGAGGAAATGGAGAGTCTGCAGAGAGACTTGGGTAGATTGGAAGAATGGGCAGAGAAGTGGCAAATGAAGTACAATGTTGGAAAATGTATGGTTATGCACTTTGGCAGAAAAAATAAACGGGCAGACTATTATTTAAATAGAAAATAAACGGGCAGACTATTATTTAAATAGGGAAAGAATTCAAAGTTCTGAGATGCAACGGGACTTGGGAATGCTCGTATGGGATTCCCTTAAAGTTAACCTCCAGGTTGAGTCAGTAGTGAAGAAGGTGAATGCAATGTTGGCATTCATTTCCAGAGGAATAGAGTATAGGAGCAGGGATGTGATGTTGAGGCTCTATAAGGCGCTGGTGAGACCTCACTTGGAGTACTGTGGGCAGTTTTGGTCTCCTTATTTAAGAAAGGATGTGCTGACGTTGGAGAGGGTACAGAGAAGATTCACTAGAATGATTCCGGAATGAGAGGGGTTAACATATGAGGAACGTTTGTCCGCTCTTGGGACTGTATTCTTTGGAGTTTAGAAGAATGAGGGGAGACCTCATAGAAACATTTCGTATGTTAAAAGGCATGGACAGAGTGGATGTGGCAAAGTTGTTTCACATGATGGGGGAGTCTAGTACGTGAGGGTAACGACTTAAGGATTGAAGGGCGCCCTTTCAGAACAGAAATGCGAAGAAATTTTTTTAGTCAGAGGGTGGTGAATCTATGGAATTTATTGCCACGGGCAGCAGTGGAGGCCAAGTTATTGGGGTGTATTTAAGGCAGAGATTGATAGGTATCTGAGTAGCCAGGGCATCAAAGGTTATGGTCAGAAGGCGGGAGAGTGGGACTAAATAGGAGAAAATGGATCAGCTCATGATAAAATGGCGGAGCAGACTCAATGGGCCGAATGGCCTACTTCTGCTCCTTATGGTCTTATGGTATGGGACATGCGCGAGAACACAGTGATATCATTGAAGGTAAGGAGAGGTGGCGCTAAAACACAGCGATGTAGGAGAGTGTATGAGAGGTGCGCGAAAACATAGCAATATAGGGGAAGTTATGAGAGGTGAAAGAAAACATAGCGATATAGTGGGAAGCTATGGGAGGTATGCGAAAACACAGCGGGATAGGGGAAGCTATGAAAGCTGCTCGATAACACAGCGACATAGGGACAGATGTGAGAGGTGCGCGAAAACGCAGCGATATATGGGAAGCTACGAGAGGTACGCGAAAACAGAGCGATATAGGGGAAGGTATCAGAGGTGAAAGAAAACACAGCAATATAGTGGAGAAGCTATGCGAGGTGCGTGAAAAGACGGAGATATAGGAGAAGAAATCAGAAATGCGGCGAAAACACAGAGATGTAGGGGAAGCTATGAAAGGTCTGCGAAAAAACGCGTTATAGGGGCAGGTATGAAAGGTGCGCAAAAACACATCGATTGCAGGGGAAGATATGAGAGGAGGGACAAAAACACGACATAGGGGAAGGTATGCGAGGTGGCGTGAAACACGGCGATCTAGGGGAATGTATGAGAGGTGCGCGAAAACAGCGAAATAGCGAAAGCCATGGGAGGTATGCGAAAACACAGCAACGTAGTGGAAGCTTATAAGAGCTGCTTCATAACACAGCGATATAGGGGTAGATGTGAGAGGTGCGGGAAAACACTGCGATCTAGGGGGAAGCTATAAGAGGTGAGCAAAAACACAGCGATATACGGGGAAGGTATCAGAGGTGTGCGAAAACACAATTGATATTAGGGAAGCTATGTGATGTGCGGGAAAATACTGCAATCTAGGAGAACTATGAGAACTATGAGCACAGCCATATTGGGGAAGCTATGGGAAGTGCACGAAAACACAGCGATAATGGCACGGTATGTGAGGTGCACGACACAGAGCGATGTAGGGGAAGGGTTTCAGAGGTGCGTGAAAACACAGCGATATAGGGGAAACTATGGGAGGTGCGCGAAAACACAGCAATATAGGGGAAGCTCTGAAACATGCGCGAAAACACAGCGATATAGGGGTAGGTATGCGAGGTGTGTCAAAACACAATGATATATGGGAAGCTATGGGAGGTACGTGAAAACACGGCGATATAGGCACAGCTGTGAGAGGTCAGCAAAAAACACAGTGATATAGTGGGAAGGGTATGAGAGGTGCGCGAAAACACAACAATATAGTGGGACCTATGCGATGTGTGCGAAAACACAACGATATAGTGAAAGCTATGAGAGGTTCGTGAAAACACAGCGATTTGGGGGAAGCTATGGGAGGTGCACGAAAACATTGTAATATGTGGAAAGCTATGAGAGCTGCACGAGAACACAGTGATATAGGGGAAGGTATGAGAGGTGCGCGAAAACACAGCGATGGAGGGAAAGCTATGCGAGGTGTGCCAGATGAAGGTAATATGGGCGAAGATATGAGAGGTACGTAAAAACACAGCAATTTGGGGAAAACGATGAGAGGTGCGCAAAAACATCGCAATATTTGGGATGCTATGACAGATGCGCGAGTACACAGTGATATAGGTGAAGGTAGGATAGGCACTCGAAAACAGAGCGATGTAGGGAAACCTATGGGAGGTGTATGAAAACACAGCGATATAGGGAAAGTTATGAGAGGTGCGCGAAAATACATCAATATAGGGGAAGCTACGAGAGGTGCACCGAAACGCAGCGAGATAGTGGAAGGTATGAGAGGTGCGCGAAAACATAGCGATATATGGGAAGCTATGGGAGGTGCACGAAAACAGAGCGATGGAGGGGAAGCTATGCGAGGTGTGCGAAAGTATCGCCATATATGGCAAGCTATGAGAGGTGTGCAAAAACAGCGATTAGCGGAAGCAGTGGGAGGTATGCGAAAACACAGCAATATAGGGGAAGCTTGAAAGTTGCTCGATAACACAGCGATATAGGGAACGATATGAGAGGTGCGCGAAAACGCGGCGATATAGGGGAAGGTATCAGAGGAGTGCGAAAACACAATGATATTGGGGAAGCTATGTGAGGTGCGGGAAAACACAGCAATATAGGAGAAACTCTCAGAGGAGCGCATAAACACAGTGATTTGGGGAAAGCGATGAGAGGTGCGGGAAAACATCGCAATATATGGGAAGCTATGATAGGTGCGCGAAAACACAGCGAGAAATGGGTAGTTATGGGAGGTGCATGAGAAAACAGCAATATGGGGAAGGTATGAGAGGTGGCGAAAACACATCGATATAGTGGAAGGTATTCGAGATGCGCGAAAACACAGCTATATAGGGGAAGCTATGAGAGGTCTGCAAAAACACGCGTTATAGGGGCAGGTATGAGAGGTGCGTGAAAACACATTAATACCAGGGAAGCTACAAGGGGTGCGCAAACACACATCGATATACTTCAAGTTATGAGAGGAGCGCGAAAACACAACAATATAGGGTAAGCTATGCAAGGTGCGCGAAAACACAGTGATATAGGGGAAGCTATGAGAGATGCGAGAAAACACAGCGATATCGAGGAAGCTACGGGAGATGCACGAAAACACAGTGATATCGGGGAAGCTATGGGAGGTGCGCAAAAACACAGCGATGCAGGGGAATGTATGAGAGGTGCGAGAAAACACAGCGATATAGGGCAAGCTATGGGAGGTGCGTGAAAACACAGCATTATGGGAGAAAGTATGAGAGGTGCACAAAAACACAGTGATGTAGGCGAAGGTATGAGAGGTGCGCGAAAACTCAGCAATATATGGGAAGCCATGGGAA
>NW_027274082.1:0-137074 GCF_030028105.1 Mobula birostris
TGAGGCTAGGCAGGAGATTGGAGTCTTCAGGCTTGAGGCTAGGCAGGAGGCTGGAGTCTTCAGGGTAGAGGTGAAGCAGGAGGCTGGAGTCTTCCGACTAGAGGCTAGGAAGGAGGCTGGACTCTTCAGGCTTGAGGCTTGGCAGGAGGATGGAGTCTTCAGGCCTGAAACCAGGCAGGAGGCTAGAGTCTTCAGGCTTGAGGCTAGGCAGGAGGCTGGAGTGTTTAGGCTTGAGGCTAGGCAGGAGACTGGAGTCTTCAGGCTTGAGGCTAGGCAGGAGGCTGGAGTCTTCAGGTTAGAGGTGAAGCAGCAGGCTGGAGTCTTCCGACTAGAGGCTAGGCAGGAGGCTGGAGTCTTCAGACTTGAGGCTAGGCTGGAGGCTGGAGTATTCAGGCTAGAAGCTAGGCAGGAGGCTGGAGTTTTCAGGCTTGAGGCTACGCAAGAGGCTGGAGTCTTCAGGCGTGAGGCTAGGCAGGAGGCTAGGGTCTTCAGGCCTGAATCTAGGCAGGAGGCTGGAGTCTTCATGCTTGAGGCTAGGCAGGAGACTGGAGTCTTCAGGTTTGAGACTAGGCAGGAGTCTGGTGCCTTCAGGCTTTAGGCTAGGAAGGAGGCCAGAGTCTTCAGGCTTGATGCTAGGCAGGAGGCTGGAGTGTTTAGGCTTGAGGCTAGGCAGGAGACTGGGGTCTTCAGGTTTGAGGCTAGGCAGGAGGATGGACTCTTCAGGTTAGAGGTGAAGCAGGAGGCTGGAGTCTTCCGACTAGAGGCTAGGCAGGAGGCTGGAGTCTTCAGGCGTGAGGCTAGGCAGGAGGCTGGAGTCTTCAGGCTTGAGGCTAACCAGGAGGCTTGAGTCCTCAGGCTTGAGGCTAGGCAGGAGGCTGGAGTCTCCATGCTTGAGGCTAGGCAGGAGGCTGGAGTCTTCAGGATTGAGGCTAGGCAGGAGGCTGGAGTCTTCAGGCGTGAGGCTAGGCAGGAGGCTAGAGTCTTCAGGCTTGAGGTTAGGCAGGAGACTGGTGTCTTCAGGCATCAGGCTGGGCAGGAATCTGGAGTGTTCTGGCTTGAGGCGAGGCAGGAGGCTGGAGTCGTTAGGCTTGAGCCTAAGAAGGAGGCTGGAGTCTTCAGGCTAGAGGTTAGGCAGGAGGCTGTAGTCTTCAGGCTTGAGGCTAGGGAGGAGGCTGGAGTCTTTAGGATTGAGGCTAGGCAAGAGGATGGAGACTTCAGGCTTGTGCCAAAGCAGGAGTCTGGGGTCTTCAGGATTGAGGCTAGGCGGGAGGCTGGAGCCTTCAGGCTTGAGGGTAAGTAGGAGGTTTGATTCTTCAAGCGTGAGGCTAGGCAGGAGGCTGGAGTCTTCAGGCTTGAGGATGAGCAGGAGGCTTGAGACTTCAGGCTAGAGGCTAGGCAGGAGGCTGGTGTTTTCAGGCATCAGGATAGGCAGGAAGCTGGAGTCTTCAGGCTGGTGGCTATGCAGCAGGCCGGATTCTTCAAGTTTGTGGCTCGGCAGGAGGCTGGAGTCTTCAGGCTTGAGGCTAGGCAGGAGGCTAGGGTCTTCAGGCCTGAATCTAGGCAGGAGGCTGGACTCTTCAGGCTTGAGGCTAGGCAGGAGGCTGGAATGTTTAGGCTTGAGGCTAGGCAGGAGACTGGAGTCTTCAGGTTTGAGGCTAGGCAGGAGGCTGGAGTCTTCAGGTTAGAGGTGAAGCAGGAGGCTGGAGTCTTCCGACTAGAGGCTTGGCAGGAGGCTGGAGTCTTCAGACTTGCGGCTAGGCTGTAGGCTGCAGTATTCAGGCTGGGAACTAGGCAGGAGGCTGGAGCTTTCAGGCGTGATGCTAGGCAGGAGGCTGGAGTCTTCAGGCTTGAGGCTAAGCAGGAGGTTTGAGTCTTCAGGCTAGAGGCTAGGCAGGAGGCTGGTGTTTTCAGGCATCAGGATAGGCAGGAAGCTGGAGTATTCAGGATCGTGGCTATGCAGGAGGCTGGATTCCTCAGGTTTGTGGCTAGGCAGGAGGCTGGAGTCTTCAGGCTTGAGGCTAGGCAGGAGGATAAAGTCTTCAGGCCTGAATCTAGGCAGGAGGCTAGAGTCTTCAGGCTTGAGGTTAGGCAGGAGGCTGGAGTGTTTAGGCTTGAGGCTAGGCAGGAGATTGGAGTCTTCAGGCTTGAGGCTACGCAGGAGGCTGGAGTCTTCAGGTTAGAGGTGAAGCAGGAGGCTGGAGTCTTCCGACTAGAGGCTAGGCAGGAGGCTGGACTCTTCAGGCTTGAGGCATGGCAGGAGGATGGAGTCTTCAGGCCTAAAACCAGGCAGGAGGCTAGAGTCTTCAGGCTTGAGGCTAGGCAGGAGGCTGGAGTGTTTAGGCTTGAGGCTAGGCAGGAGACTGGAGTCTTCAGGCTTGAGGCTAGGCAGGAGGCTGGAGTCTTCAGGGTAGAGGTGAAGCAGCAGGCTGGAGTCTTCCGATTAGAGGCTAGGCAGGAGGCTGGAGTCTTCAGACGAGGCTAGGCTGGAGGCTGGAGTATTCAGGCTAGAAGCTAGGCAGGAGGCTGGAGTCTTCAGGCTTGAGGCTACGCAAGAGGCTGGAGTCTTCAGGCGGGAGGCTAGGCAGGAGGCTGGAGTCTTCAGGCTTGAGGCTAAGCAGGAGGCTTGAGTCCTCAGGCTTGAGGCTAGGCAGGAGGCTGGAGTCTTCATGCTTGAGGCTAGGCAGAAGGCTGGAGTCTTCAGGCTTGAGGCTAAGCAGGAGGCTTGAGTCTTCAGGCTAGAGGCTAGGCAGGAGGCTGGTGTTTTCAGGCATCAGGATTGGCAGGAGGCTGGAGTATTCAGGATCGTGGCTATGCAGGAGGCTGGATTCCTCAGGTTTGTGGCTAGTCAGGAGGCTGGAGTCTTCAGGCTTGAGGCTAGGCAGGAGGATAAAGTCTTCAGGCCTGAATCTAGGCAGGAGGCTAGAATCTTCAGGCTTGAGGTTAGGCAGGAGGCTGGAGTGTTTAGGCTTGAGGCTGGGCAGGAGATTGTAGTCTGCAGGCTTGAAGCTAGGCAGGAGGCTGGAGTCTTCAGGTTAGAGGTGAAGCAGGAGGCAGGAGTCTTCCGACTAGAGGCTTGGCAGGAGGCTGGACTCTTCAGGCTTGAGGCTTGGCAGGAGGATAGAGTCTTCAGGCCTGAATCCAGGCAGGAGGCTAGAGTCTTCAGGCTTGAGGCAAGGCAGGAGGCTGGAGTGTTTAGGCTTGAGGCTAGGCAGGAGACTGGAGTCTTCAGGCTTGAGGCTAGGCAGGAGGCTGGAGTCTTCAGGTTAGAGGTGAAGCAGCAGGCTGGAGTCTTCCGACTAGAGGCTAGGCAGGAGGCTGGAGTCTTCAGACTTGAGGCTAGTCTGGAGGCTGGAGTATTCAGGCTAGAGGCTAGGGAGGAGGCTGGAGTTTTCAGGCTTGAGGCTACGCAAGAGGCTGGAGTCTTCAGGCGTGAGGCTAGGCAGGAGGCTGTAGTCTTCAGGATTGAGGCGGGGCAGGAGGCTGGTGCCTACAGGCTTTAGGCTAGGAAGGAGGCTGGAGTATTCAGGATTGAGGCTAGGCAGGAGGCTGGAGCCTTCAGGCGTGAGGCTAGGCAGGAGGCTGGAGTCTTCAGGCTTGAGGCTAAGCAGGAGGCTGGTGCCTCTAGGCTTTAGGCTACGAAGGAGGCTGGAAAAATTCAGGTTTGAGGCTAGGCAGGAGGCTGGAGTCTTCAAGCATCAGGATAGGCAGGAAGCTGGAGTCTTCTGGCTGGTGTCTATGCAGGAGGCTGGATTCTTCAGGTTTTTGGCTAGGCAGGAGGCTAGAGTCTTCAGGCGTGAGGCCAGGCAGGAGGCTGGGGTCTTCAGGCCTGAATCTAGGCAGGAGGCTGGAGTCTTCAGGCTTGAGGCTAGGCAGGAGGCTGGAGTGTTTAGGCTTGAGGCTAGGCAGGATACTGGAGTCTTCAGGTTTGAGGCTAGGCAGGAGGCTGGAGTCTTCAGGTTAGAGGTGAAGCAGGAGGCTGGAGTCTTCAGGCATGAGTCTAGGCAGGAGGCTGGAGTCTTCAGGCTTGAGGCTAAGCAGGAGGCTTAAGTCAGGCTTGAGCCTAGGCAGGAGGCTGGAGTCTTCATGCTTGAGGCTAGGCAGAAGGCTGGAGTCTTCAGGATTCAGGCTAGGCAGGAGTCTGGTGCCTTCAGGCTTTAGGCTAGGAAGGAGGCTAGAGTCTTCAGGCTTGATGCCAGGCAGGAGGCTGGAGTGTTTAGGCTTGAGGCTAGGCAGGAGACTGGGGTCTTCAGGTTAGAGGTGAAGCAGCAGGCTGGAGTCTTCCGACTAGAGGCTAGGCAGGAGACTGGAGTCTTCAGACTTGAGGCTAGGCTGGAGGCTGGAGTATTCAGGCTAGAAGCCAGGCAGGAGGCTGGAGTTTTCAGGCTTGAGGCTGCGCAAGAGGCTGGAGTCTTCAGGCGTGAGGCTAGGCAGGAGGCTGGAGTCTTCAGGCTTGAGGCTAAGCAGGAGGCTTGAGCCCTCAGGCTTGAGGCTAGGCAGGAGGCTGGAGTCTTCATGCTTGAGGCTAGGCAGAAGGCTGGAGTCTTCAGGATTGAGGCTAGGCAGGAGGCTGGAGTCTTCAGGCTTGAGGCTAGGCAGGAGGGTTGAGTCCTCAGGCTTCAGGCTAGGCAGGAGGCTGGAGTCTTCATGCTTGAGACTAGGCAGGAGGCTGTAGTCTTCAGGATTGAGGCGGGGCAGGAGGCTGATACCTTCAGGCTTTAGGCTAGGAAGGAGGCTGGAGTATTCAGGATTGAGGCTAGGCAGGGGGCTGGAGCCTTCAGGCGTGAGGCTAGGCAGGAGTCTGGGGTCTTCAGGATTGAGGCTAGGCAGGAGGCTGGAGACTTCAGGCTTGAGGGTAAGCAGGAGGTTTGATTCTTCAAGCGTGCGGCTAGGCAGGAGGCTGGAGTCTTCAGGCTTGAGGCTAAGCAGGAGGCTTGAGTCTTCAGGCTAGAGGCTAGGCAGGAGGCTGGTGTTTTCAGGCAATAGGATAGGCAGGAAGCTGGAGTCTTCAGGCTGGTGGCTATGCAGCAGGCCGGATTCTTCAAGTTTGTGGCTCGGCAGGAGGCTGGAGTCTTCAGGCTTGAGGCTAGGCAGGAGGCTGGAATGTTTAGGCTTGAGGCTAGGCAAGAGACTGGAGTCTTCAGGTTTGAGGCTAGGCAGGAGGTTGGAGTCTTCAGGTTAGAGGTGAAGCAGGAGGCTGGAGTCTTCCGACTAGAGGCTAGGCAGGAGGCTGGAGTCTTCAGACTTGCGGCTAGGCTGTAGGCTGGAGTATTCAGGCTAGAAGCTAGGCAGGAGGCTGGAGTTTTCAGGCTTGAGGCTACGCAAGAGGCTGCAGTCTTCAGGATTGAGGCTAGGCAGGAGGCTGGAGTATTCATGCTTGAGACTAGGCAGGAGGCTGTAGTCTTCAGGATTGAGGCAGGGCAGGAGGCTGGTGCCTTCAGGCTTTAGGCTAGGAAGGAGGCTGGAGTATTCAGGATTGAGGCTAGGCAGGAGGCTGGAGCCTTCAGGCGTGAGGCTAGGCAGGAGGCTGGAGTCTTCAGTCTTGAGGCTAGGCAGGAGGCTGGAGTGTTTAGGCTTGAGGCTAGGCAGGAGGCTGGAGTCTTCAAGCATCAGGATAGGCAGGAAGCTGGAGTCTTCTGGCTGGTGTCTATGCAGGAGGCTGGATTCTTCAGGTTTTTGGCTAGGCAGGAGGCTAGAGTCTTCAGGCGTGAGGCCTGGCAGGAGGCTGGGGTCTTCAGGCCTGAATCTAGGCAGGAGGCTGGAGTCTTCAGGCTTGAGGCTAGGCAGGAGGCTGGAGTGTTTAGGCTTGAGGCTAGGCAGGATACTGGAGTCTTCAGGTTTGAGGCTAGGCAGGAGGCTGGAGTCTTCAGGTTAGAGGTGAAGCAGGAGGCTGGAGTCTTCAGGCATGAGTCTAGGCAGGAGGCTGGAGTCTTCAGGCTTGAGGCTAAGCAGGAGGCTTAAGTCAGGCTTGAGCCTAGGCAGGAGGCTGGAGTCTTCATGCTTGAGGCTAGGCAGAAGGCTGGAGTCTTCAGGATTCAGGCTAGGCAGGAGTCTGGTGCCTTCAGGCTTTAGGCTAGGAAGGAGGCTAGAGTCTTCAGGCTTGATGCCAGGCAGGAGGCTGGAGTGTTTAGGCTTGAGGCTAGGCAGGAGACTGGGGTCTTCAGGTTAGAGGTGAAGCAGCAGGCTGGAGTCTTCCGACTAGAGGCTAGGCAGGAGACTGGAGTCTTCAGACTTGAGGCTAGGCTGGAGGCTGGAGTATTCAGGCTAGAAGCCAGGCAGGAGGCTGGAGTTTTCAGGCTTGAGGCTGCGCAAGAGGCTGGAGTCTTCAGGCGTGAGGCTAGGCAGGAGGCTGGAGTCTTCAGGCTTGAGGCTAAGCAGGAGGCTTGAGCCCTCAGGCTTGAGGCTAGGCAGGAGGCTGGAGTCTTCATGCTTGAGGCTAGGCAGAAGGCTGGAGTCTTCAGGATTGAGGCTAGGCAGGAGGCTGGAGTCTTCAGGCTTGAGGCTAGGCAGGAGGGTTGAGTCCTCAGGCTTCAGGCTAGGCAGGAGGCTGGAGTCTTCATGCTTGAGACTAGGCAGGAGGCTGTAGTCTTCAGGATTGAGGCGGGGCAGGAGGCTGATACCTTCAGGCTTTAGGCTAGGAAGGAGGCTGGAGTATTCAGGATTGAGGCTAGGCAGGGGGCTGGAGCCTTCAGGCGTGAGGCTAGGCAGGAGTCTGGGGTCTTCAGGATTGAGGCTAGGCAGGAGGCTGGAGACTTCAGGCTTGAGGGTAAGCAGGAGGTTTGATTCTTCAAGCGTGCGGCTAGGCAGGAGGCTGGAGTCTTCAGGCTTGAGGCTAAGCAGGAGGCTTGAGTCTTCAGGCTAGAGGCTAGGCAGGAGGCTGGTGTTTTCAGGCAATAGGATAGGCAGGAAGCTGGAGTCTTCAGGCTGGTGGCTATGCAGCAGGCCGGATTCTTCAAGTTTGTGGCTCGGCAGGAGGCTGGAGTCTTCAGGCTTGAGGCTAGGCAGGAGGCTGGAATGTTTAGGCTTGAGGCTAGGCAAGGGACTGGAGTCTTCAGGTTTGAGGCTAGGCAGGAGGTTGGAGTCTTCAGGTTAGAGGTGAAGCAGGAGGCTGGAGTCTTCCGACTAGAGGCTAGGCAGGAGGCTGGAGTCTTCAGACTTGCGGCTAGGCTGTAGGCTGGAGTATTCAGGCTAGAAGCTAGGCAGGAGGCTGGAGTTTTCAGGCTTGAGGCTACGCAAGAGGCTGCAGTCTTCAGGATTGAGGCTAGGCAGGAGGCTGGAGTATTCATGCTTGAGACTAGGCAGGAGGCTGTAGTCTTCAGGATTGAGGCAGGGCAGGAGGCTGGTGCCTTCAGGCTTTAGGCTAGGAAGGAGGCTGGAGTATTCAGGATTGAGGCTAGGCAGGAGGCTGGAGCCTTCAGGCGTGAGGCTAGGCAGGAGGCTGGAGTCTTCAGTCTTGAGGCTAGGCAGGAGGCTGGAGTGTTTAGGCTTGAGGCTAGGCAGGAGACTGGAGTCTTCAGGCTTGAGGATAGGCAGGAGGCTGGAGTCTTCAGGTTAGAGGTGAAGCAGCAGGCTGGAGTCTTCCGACTAGAGGCTAGGCAGGAGGCTGGAGTCTTCAGACTTGAGGCTAGGCTGGAGGCTGGAGTATTCAGGCTAGAAGCTAGGCAGGAGGCTGGAGTTTTCAGGCTTGAGGCTACGCAAGAGGCTGGAGTCTTCAGGCGTGAGGCTAGGCAGGAGGCTGGAGTCTTCAGGCTTGAGGCTAAGCAGGAGGCTTGAGTCATCAGGCTTGAGGCTAGGCAGGAGGCTGGAGTCTTCATGCTTGAGGCTAGGCAGGAGGCTGGAGTGTTTAGGCTTGAGGCTAGGCAGGAGACTGGAGTCTTCAGGTTTGAGACTAGGCAGGAGTCTGGTGCCTTCAGGCTTTAGGCTAGGAAGGAGGCCAGTGTCTTCAGGCTTGATGCTAGGCAGGAGGCTGGAGTGTTTAGGCTTGAGGCTAGGCAGGAGACTGGGATCTTCAGGTTTGAGGCTAGGCAGAAGGATGGACTCTTCAGGTTAGAGGTGAAGCAGGAGGCTGGAGTCTTCCGACTAGAGGCTAGGCAGGAGGCTGGAGTCTTCAGGCGTGAGGCTAGGCAGGAGGCTGGAGACTTCAGGCTTGAGGCTAACCAGGAGGCTTGAGTCCTCAGGCTTGAGGCTAGGCAGGAGGCTGGAGTCTCCATGCTTGAGGCTAGGCAGGAGGCTGGAGTCTTCAGGATTGAGGCTAGGCAGGAGGCTGGAGTCATCAGGCGTGAGGCTAGGCAGGAGGCTAGAGTCTTCAGGCTTGAGGTTAGGCAGGAGACTGGTGTCTTCAGGCATCAGGCTGGGCAGGAATCTGGAGTGTTCTGGCTTGAGGCGAGGCAGGAGGCTGGAGTCTTCAGGATTCAGGCTAGGCAGGAGTCTGGTGCCTTCAGGCTTTAGGCTAGGAAGGAGGCTAGAGTCTTCAGGCTTGATGCTAGGCAGGAGGCTGGAGTGTTTAGGCTTGAGGCTAGGCAGGAGACTGGGGTCTTCTGGCTTGAGGCTAAGCAGGAGGCTTAAGTCAGGCTTGAGCCTAGGCAGGAGGCTGGAGTCTTCATGCTTGAGGCTAGGCAGAAGGCTGGAGTCTTCAGGATTCAGGCTAGGCAGGAGTCTGGTGCCTTCAGGCTTTAGGCTAGGAAGGAGGCTAGAGTCTTCAGGCTTGATGCTAGGCAGGAGGCTGGAGTGTTTAGGCTTGAGGCTAGGCAGGAGACTGGGGTCTTCAGGTTTGAGGCTAGGCAGGAGGCTGGAGTCTTCAGGTTAGAGGTGAAGCAGCAGGCTGGAGTCTTCCGACTAGAGGCTAGGCAGGAGGCTGGAGTCTTCAGGTTTGAGGCTAGGCAGGAGGCTGGAGTCTTCAGGTTAGAGGTGAAGCAGGAGGCTGGAGTCTTCAGGCATGAGTCTAGGCAGGAGGCTGGAGTCTTCAGGCTTGAGGCTAAGCAGGAGGCTTAAGTCCTCAGGCTTGAGCCTAGGCAGGAGGCTGGAGTCTTCATGCTTGAGGCTAGGCAGAAGGCTGGAGTCTTCAGGATTCAGGCTAGGCAGGAGTCTGGTGCCTTCAGGCTTTAGGCTAGGAAGGAGGCTAGAGTCTTCAGGCTTGATGCTAGGCAGGAGGCTGGAGTGTTTAGGCTTGAGGCTAGGCAGGAGACTGGGGTCTTCAGGTTTGAGGCTAGGCAGGAGGCTGGAGTCTTCAGGTTAGAGGTGAAGCAGCAGGCTGGAGTCTTCCGACTAGAGGCTAGGCAGGAGGCTGGAGCCTTCAGGCGTGAGGCTAGGCAGGAGTCTGGGGTCTTCTGGATTGAGGCTAGGCAGGAGGCTGGAGACTTCAGGCTTGAGGGTAAGCAGGAGGTTTGATTCTTCAAGCGTGCGGCTAGGCAGGAGGCTGGAGTCTTCAGGCTTGAGGCTAAGCAGGAGGCTTGAGTCTTCAGGCTAGAGGCTAGGCAGGAGGCTGGTGTTTTCAGGCAATAGGATAGGCAGGAAGCTGGAGTCTTCAGGCTGGTGGCTATGCAGCAGGCCGGATTCTTCAAGTTTGTGGCTCGGCAGGAGGCTGGAGTCTTCAGGCTTGAGGCTAGGCAGGAGGCTGGAATGTTTAGGCTTGAGGCTAGGCAAGAGACTGGAGTCTTCAGGTTTGAGGCTAGGCAGGAGGCTGGAGTCTTCAGGTTAGAGGTGAAGCAGGAGGCTGGAGTCTTCCGACTAGAGGCTAGGCAGGAGGCTGGAGTCTTCAGACTTGCGGCGAGGCTGTAGGCTGGAGTATTCAGGCTAGAAGCTAGGCAGGAGGCTGGAGTTTTCAGGCTTGAGGCTACGCAAGAGGCTGCAGTCTTCAGGATTGAGGCTAGGCAGGAGGCTGGAGTATTCATGCTTGAGACTAGGCAGGAGGCTGTAGTCTTCAGGATTGAGGCAGGGCAGGAGGCTGGTGCCTTCAGGCTTTAGGCTAGGAAGGAGGCTGGAGTATTCAGGATTGAGGCTAGGCAGGAGGCTGGAGCCTTCAGGCGTGAGGCTAGGCAGGAGGCTGGAGTCTTCAGTCTTGAGGCTAGGCAGGAGGCTGGAGTGTTTAGGCTTGAGGCTAGGCAGGAGACTGGAGTCTTCAGGCTTGAGGATAGGCAGGAGGCTGGAGTCTTCAGGTTAGAGGTGAAGCAGCAGGCTGGAGTCTTCCGACTAGAGGCTAGGCAGGAGGCTGGAGTCTTCACACTTGAGGCTAGGCTGGAGGCTGGAGTATTCAGGCTAGAAGCTAGGCAGGAGGATGGAGTTTTCAGGCTTGAGGCTACGCAAGAGGCTGGAGTCTTCAGGCGTGAGGCTAGGCAGGAGGCTGGAGTCTTCAGGCTTGAGGCTAAGCAGGAGGCTTGAGTCATCAGGCTTGAGGCTAGGCAGGAGGCTGGAGTGTTTAGGCTTGAAGCTAGGCAGGAGACTGGGGTCTTCAGGTTTGAGGCTAGACAGGAGGATGGACTCTTCAGGTTAGAGGTGAAGCAGGAGGCTGGAGTCTTCCGACTAGAGGCTAGGCAGGAGGCTGGAGTCTTCAGGCGTGAGGCTAGGCAGGAGGCTGGAGTCTTCAGGCTTGAGGCTAACCAGGAGGCTTGAGTCCTCAGGCTTGAGGCTAGGCAGGAGGCTGGAGTCTCCATGCTTGAGGCTAGGCAGGAGGCTGGTGTCTTCAGGATTGAGGCTAGGCAGGAGGCTGGAGTCTTCAGGCGTGAGGCTAGGCAGGAGGCGAGAGTCTTCAGGCTTGAGGTTAGGCAGGAGACTAGTGTCTTCAGGCATCAGGCTGGGCAGGAATCTGGAGTGTTCTGGCTTGAGGCGAGGCAGGAGGCTGGAGTCGTTAGGCTTGAGCCTAAGAAGGAGGCTGGAGTCTTCAGGCTAGAGGTTAGGCAGGAGGCTGTAGTCTTCAGGCTTGAGGCTAGGGAGGAGGCTGGAGTCTTTAGGATTGAGGCTAGGCAGGAGGCTAGAGCCTTCTGGCTTGATGCTGGAGTCTTCAGGCTAGACGCTAGTCAGGAGACTGTAGGCTTCAGGCTAGAGGCTAGGCAGGAGTCTGGAGTTTTCAGGTTGGAGGCTAGGCAGGAGGCTGCAGTATTCAGGCTGGAGGCTAGGCAGGAGGCTGCAGTCTTCAGGCTAGATACTAGGCATGATGTTGGAGTCGTCCTGATTGAGGCTAGGCAGGAGGATGGAGACTTCAGGCTTGTGCCAAAGCAGGAGTCTGGGGTCTTCAGGATTGAGGCTAGGCAGGAGGCTGGAGCCTTCAGGCTTGAGGGTAAGTAGGAGGTTTGATTCTTCAAGCGTGAGGCTAGGCAGGAGGCTGGAGTCTTCAGGCTTGAGGATGAGCAGGAGGCTTGAGACTTCAGGCTAGAGGCTAGGCAGGAGGCTGGTGTTTTCAGGCATCAGGATAGGCAGGAAGCTGGAGTCTTCAGGCTGTTGGCTATGCAGCAGGCCGGATTCTTCAAGTTTGTGGCTCGGCAGGA
The DNA here is from genome assembly GCF_030028105.1 of Mobula birostris. NCBI lineage: Eukaryota > Metazoa > Chordata > Chondrichthyes > Myliobatiformes > Myliobatidae > Mobula > Mobula birostris. Next base: position 11,478 of record NW_027274082.1, read on the forward strand.
GGCTGGAGTCTTCAGGCTTGAGGCTAGGCAGGAGGCTAGTGTCTTCAGGCCTGAATCTAGGCAGGAGGCTGGACTCTTCAGGCTTGAGGCTAGGCAGGAGGCTGGAATGTTTAGGCTTGAGGCTAGGCAGGAGACTGGAGTCTTCAGGTTTGAGGCTAGGCAGGAGGCTGGAGTCTTCAGGTTAGAGGTGAAGCAGGAGGCTGGAGTCTTCCGACTAGAGGCTAGGCAGGAGGCTGGAGTCTTCAGACTTGCGGCTAGGCTGTAGGCTGCAGTATTCAGGCTGGGAACTAGGCAGGAGGCTGGAGCTTTCAGGCGTGATGCTAGGCAGGAGGCTGGAGTCTTCAGGCTTGAGGCTAAGCAGGAGGTTTGAGTCTTCAGGCTAGAGGCTAGGCTGGAGGCTGGTGTTTTCAGGCATCAGGATAGGCAGGAAGCTGGAGTATTCAGGATCGTGGCTATGCAGGAGGCTGGATTCCTCAGGTTTGTGGCTAGGCAGGAGGCTGGAGTCTTCAGGCTTGAGGCTAGGCAGGAGGATAAAGTCTTCAGGCCTGAATCTAGGCAGGAGGCTAGAGTCTTCAGGCTTGAGGTTAGGCAGGAGGCTGGAGTGTTTAGGCTTGAGGCTAGGCAGGAGATTGGAGTCTTCAGGCTTGAGGCTAGGCAGGAGGCTGGAGTCTTCAGGTTAGAGGTGAAGCAGGAGGCTGGAGTCTTCCGACTAGAGGCTAGGCAGGAGGCTGGACTCTTCAGGCTTGAGGCTTGGCAGGAGGATGGAGTCTTCAGGCCTGAAACCAGGCAGGAGGCTGGAGTCTTCAGGCTTGAGGCTAAGCAGGAGGCTTAAGTCCTCAGGCTTGAGCCTAGGCAGGAGGCTGGAGTCTTCATGCTTGAGGCTAGGCAGAAGGCTGGAGTCTTCAGGATTCAGGCTAGGCAGGAGTCTGGTGCCTTCAGGCTTTAGGCTTGGAAGGAGGCTAGAGTCTTCAGGCTTGATGCTAGGCAGGAGGCTGGAGTGTTTAGGCTTGAGGCTAGGCAGGAGGCTGGAGTCTTCAGGTTAGAGGTGAAGCAGCAGGCTGGAGTCTTCCGACTAGAGGCTAGGCAGGAGGCTGGAGTCTTCAGACTTGAGGCTAGGCTGGAGGCTGGAGTATTCAGGCTAGAAGCCAGGCAGGAGGCTGGAGTTTTCAGGCTTGAGGCTGCGCAAGAGGCTGGAGTCTTCAGGCGTGAGGCTAGGCAGGAGGCTGGTGGCTTCAGGCTTGAGGCCAAGCAGGAGGCTTGAGCCCTCAGGCTTGAGGCTAGGCAGGAGGCTGGAGTCTTCATGCTTGAGGCTAGGCAGAAGGCTGGAGTCTTCAGGATTGAGGCTAGGCAGGAGTCTGGAGTCTTCAGGCTTGAGGCTAGGCAGGAGGGTTGAGTCCTCAGGCTTGAGGCTAGGCAGGAGGCTGGAGTCTTCATGCTTGAGACTAGGCAGGAGGCTGTAGTCTTCAGGATTGAGGCGGGGCAGGAGGCTGATGCCTTCAGGCTTTAGGCTAGGAAGGAGGCTGGAGTATTCAGGATTGAGGCTAGGCAGGAGGCTGGAGCCTTCAGGCGTGAGGCTAGGCAGGAGGCTGGAGTCTTCAGGCTTGAGGCTAAGCAGGAGGCTGCTGCCTCTAGGCTTTAGGCTACGAAGGACGCTGGAAAAATTCAGGTTTGAGGCTAGGCAGGAGGCTGGAGTCTTCAAGCATCAGGATAGGCAGGAAGCTGGAGTCTTCAGGCTGGTGTCTATGCAGGAGGCTGGATTCTTCAGGTTTGTGGCTAGGCAGGAGGCTAGAGTCTTCAGGCGTGAGGCCAGGCAGGAGGCTAGGGTCTTCAGGCCTGAATCTAGGCAGGAGGCTGGAGTCTTCAGGCTTGAGGCTAGGCAGGAGGCTGGAGTGTTTAGGCTTGAGGCTAGGCAGGATACTGGAGTCTTCAGGTTTGAGGCTAGGCAGGAGGCTGGAGTCTTCAGGTTAGAGGTGAAGCAGGAGGCTGGAGTCTTCAGGCATGAGTCTAGGCAGGAGGCTGGAGTCTTCAGGCTTGAGGCTAAGCAGGAGGCTTAAGTCCTCAGGCTTGAGCCTAGGCAGGAGGCTGGAGTCTTCATGCTTGAGGCTAGGCAGAAGGCTGGAGTCTTCAGGATTCAGGCTAGGCAGGAGTCTGGTGCCTTCAGGCTTTAGGCTAGGAAGGAGGCTAGAGTCTTCAGGCTTGATGCTAGGCAGGAGGCTGGAGTGTTTAGGCTTGAGGCTAGGCAGGAGACTGGGGTCTTCAGGTTTGAGGCTAGGCAGGAGGCTGGAGACTTCAGGTTAGAGGTGAAGCAGCAGGCTGGAGTCTTCCGACTAGAGGCTAGGCAGGAGGCTGGAGTCTTCAGACTTGAGGCTAGGCTGGAGGCTGGATTATTCAGGCTAGAAGCCAGGCAGGAGGCTGGAGTTTTCAGGCTTGAGGCTGCGCAAGAGGCTGGAGTCTTCAGGCGTGAGGCTAGGCAGGAGGCTGGAGTCTTCAGGTTTGAGGCTAAGCAGGAGGCTTGAGCCCTCAGGCTTGAGGCTAGGCAGGAGGCTGGAGTCTTCATGCTTGAGGCTAGGCAGAAGGCTGGAGTCTTCAGGATTGAGGCTAGGCAGGAGGCTGGAGTCTTCAGGCTTGAGGCTAGGCAGGAGGGTTGAGTCCTCAGGCTTGAGGCTAGGCAGGAGGCTGGAGTCTTCATGCTTGAGACTAGGCAGGAGGCTGTAGTCTTCAGGATTGAGGCGGGGCAGGAGGCTGGAGTCTTCAAGCATCAGGATAGGCAGGAAGCTGGAGTCTTCAGGCTGGTGTCTATGCAGGAGGCTGGATTCTTCAGGTTTGTGGCTAGGCAGGAGGCTACAGTCTTCAGGCTTGAGGCCAGGCAGGAGGCTAGGGTCTTCAGGCCTGAATCTAGGCAGGAGGCTGGAGTCTTCAGGCTTGAGGCTAGGCAGGAGGCTGGAGTGTTTAGGCTTGAGGCTAGGCAGGATACTGGAGTCTTCAGGTTTGAGGCTAGGCAGGAGGCTGGAGTCTTCAGGTTAGAGGTGAAGCAGGAGGCTGGAGTCTTCAGGCATGAGTCTAGGCAGGAGGCTGGAGTCTTCAGGCTTGAGGCTAAGCAGGAGGCTTAAGTCAGGCTTGAGCCTAGGCAGGAGGCTGGAGTCTTCATGCTTGAGGCTAGGCAGAAGGCTGGAGTCTTCAGGATTCAGGCTAGGCAGGAGTCTGGTGCCTTCAGGCTTTAGGCTAGGAAGGAGGCTAGAGTCTTCAGGCTTGATGCTAGACAGGAGGCTGGAGTGTTTAGGCTTGAGGCTAGGCAGGAGACTGGGGTCTTCAGGTTAGAGGTGAAGCAGCAGGCTGGAGTCTTCCGACTAGAGGCTAGGCAGGAGACTGGAGTCTTCAGACTTGAGGCCAGGCTGGAGGCTGGAGTATTCAGGCTAGAAGCCAGGCAGGAGGCTGGAGTTTTCAGGCTTGAGGCTGCGCAAGAGGCTGGAGTCTTCAGGCGTGAGGCTAGGCAGGAGGCTGGAGTCTTCAGGCTTGAGGCTAAGCAGGAGGCTTGAGCCCTCAGGCTTGAGGCTAGGCAGGAGGCTGGAGTCTTCATGCTTGAGGCTAGGCAGAAGGCTGGAGTCTTCAGGATTGAGGCTAGGCAGGAGGCTGGAGTCTTCAGGCTTGAGGCTAGGCAGGAGGGTTGAGTCCTCAGGCTTCAGGCTAGGCAGGAGGCTGGAGTCTTCATGCTTGAGACTAGGCAGGAGGCTGTAGTCTTCAGGATTGAGGCGGGGCAGGAGGCTGATGCCTTCAGGCTTTAGGCTAGGAAGGAGGCTGGAGTATTCAGGATTGAGGCTAGGCAGGAGGCTGGAGCCTTCAGGCGTGAGGCTAGGCAGGAGTCTGGGGTCTTCAGGATTGAGGCTAGGCAGGAGGCTGGAGACTTCAGGCTTGAGGGTAAGCAGGAGGTTTGATTCTTCAAGCGTGCGGCTAGGCAGGAGGCTGGAGTCTTCAGGCTTGAGGCTAAGCAGGAGGCTTGAGTCTTCAGGCTAGAGGCTAGGCAGGAGGCTGGTGTTTTCAGGCAATAGGATAGGCAGGAAGCTGGAGTCTTCAGGCTGGTGGCTATGCAGCAGGCCGGATTCTTCAAGTTTGTGGCTCGGCAGGAGGCTGGAGTCTTCAGGCTTGAGGCTAGGCAGGAGGCTGGAATGTTTAGGCTTGAGGCTAGGCAAGAGACTGGAGTCTTCAGGTTTGAGGCTAGGCAGGAGGCTGGAGTCTTCAGGTTAGAGGTGAAGCAGGAGGCTGGAGTCTTCCGACTAGAGGCTAGGCAGGAGGCTGGAGTCTTCAGACTTGCGGCGAGGCTGTAGGCTGGAGTATTCAGGCTAGAAGCTAGGCAGGAGGCTGGAGTTTTCAGGCTTGAGGCTACGCAAGAGGCTGCAGTCTTCAGGATTGAGGCTAGGCAGGAGGCTGGAGTATTCATGCTTGAGACTAGGCAGGAGGCTGTAGTCTTCAGGATTGAGGCAGGGCAGGAGGCTGGTGCCTTCAGGCTTTAGGCTAGGAAGGAGGCTGGAGTATTCAGGATTGAGGCTAGGCAGGAGGCTGGAGCCTTCAGGCGTGAGGCTAGGCAGGAGGCTGGAGTCTTCAGTCTTGAGGCTAGGCAGGAGGCTGGAGTGTTTAGGCTTGAGGCTAGGCAGGAGACTGGAGTCTTCAGGCTTGAGGATAGGCAGGAGGCTGGAGTCTTCAGGTTAGAGGTGAAGCAGCAGGCTGGAGTCTTCCGACTAGAGGCTAGGCAGGAGGCTGGAGTCTTCAGACTTGAGGCTAGGCTGGAGGCTGGAGTATTCAGGCTAGAAGCTAGGCAGGAGGCTGGAGTTTTCAGGCTTGAGGCTACGCAAGAGGCTGGAGTCTTCAGGCGTGAGGCTAGGCAGGAGGCTGGAGTCTTCAGGCTTGAGGCTAAGCAGGAGGCTTGAGTCATCAGGCTTGAGGCTAGGCAGGAGGCTGGAGTCTTCATGCTTGAGGCTAGGCAGGAGGCTGGAGTGTTTAGGCTTGAGGCTAGGCAGGAGACTGGAGTCTTCAGGTTTGAGACTAGGCAGGTGTCTGGTGCCTTCAGGCTTTAGGCTAGGAAGGAGGCCAGAGTCTTCAGGCTTGATGCTAGGCAGGAGGCTGGAGTGTTTAGGCTTGAGGCTAGGCAGGAGACTGGGATCTTCAGGTTTGAGGCTAGGCAGAAGGATGGACTCTTCAGGTTAGAGGTGAAGCAGGAGGCTGGAGTCTTCTGACTAGAGGCTAGGCAGGAGGCTGGAGTCTTCAGGCGTGAGGCTAGGCAGGAGGCTGGAGTCTTCAGGCTTGAGGCTAACCAGGAGGCTTGAGTCCTCAGGCTTGAGGCTAGGCAGGAGGCTGGAGTCTCCATGCTTGAGGCTAGGCAGGAGGCTGGAGTCTTCAGGATTGAGGCTAGGCAGGAGGCTGGAGTCTTCAGGCGTGAGGCTAGGCAGGAGGCTAGAGTCTTCAGGCTTGAGGTTAGGCAGGAGACTGGTGTCTTCAGGCATCAGGCTGGGCAGGAATCTGGAGTGTTCTGGCTTGAGGCGAGGCAGGAGGCTGGAGTCTTCAGGATTCAGGCTAGGCAGGAGTCTGGTGCCTTCAGGCTTTAGGCTAGGAAGGAGGCTAGAGTCTTCAGGCTTGATGCTAGGCAGGAGGCTGGAGTGTTTAGGCTTGAGGCTAGGCAGGAGACTGGGGTCTTCAGGCTTGAGGCTAAGCAGGAGGCTTAAGTCAGGCTTGAGCCTAGGCAGGAGGCTGGAGTCTTCATGCTTGAGGCTAGGCAGAAGGCTGGAGTCTTCAGGATTCAGGCTAGGCAGGAGTCTGGTGCCTTCAGGCTTTAGGCTAGGAAGGAGGCTAGAGTCTTCAGGCTTGATGCTAGGCAGGAGGCTGGAGTGTTTAGGCTTGAGGCTAGGCAGGAGACTGGGGTCTTCAGGTTTGAGGCTAGGCAGGAGGCTGGAGTCTTCAGGTTAGAGGTGAAGCAGCAGGCTGGAGTCTTCCGACTAGAGGCTAGGCAGGAGGCTGGAGTCTTCAGGCGTGAGGCTAGGCAGGAGGCTGGAGTCTTCAGGCTTGAGGCTAACCAGGAGGCTTGAGTCCTCAGGCTTGAGGCTAGGCAGGAGGCTGGAGTCTCCATGCTTGAGGCTAGGCAGGAGGCTGGAGTCTTCAGGATTGAGGCTAGGCAGGAGGCTGGAGTCTTCAGGCGTGAGGCTAGGCAGGAGGCTAGAGTCTTCAGGCTTGAGGTTAGGCAGGAGACTAGTGTCTTCAGGCATCAGGCTGGGCAGGAATCTGGAGTGTTCTGGCTTGAGGCGAGGCAGGAGGCTGGAGTCGTTAGGCTTGAGCCTAAGAAGGAGGCTGGAGTCTTCAGGCTAGAGGTTAGGCAGGAGGCTGTAGTCTTCAGGCTTGAGGCTAGGGAGGAGGCTGGAGTCTTTAGGATTGAGGCTAGGCAGGAGGCTAGAGCCTTCTGGCTTGATGATGGAGTCTTCAGGCTAGACGCTAGTCAGGAGACTGTAGGCTTCAGGCTAGAGGCTAGGCAGGAGTCTGGAGTTTTCAGGTTGGAGGCTAGGCAGGAGGCTGCAGTATTCAGGCTGGAGGCTAGGCAGGAGGCTGCAGTCTTCAGGCTAGATACTAGGCATGATGTTGGAGTCGTCCTGATTGAGGCTAAGCAGGAGGCTGGAGCCTTCAGGCTTGAGGGTAAGTAGGAGGTTTGATTCTTCAAGCGTGAGGCTAGGCAGGAGGCTGGAGTCTTCAGGCTTGAGGATGAGCAGGAGGCTTGAGACTTCAGGCTAGAGGCTAGGCAGGAGGCTGGTGTTTTCAGGCATCAGGATAGGCAGGAAGCTGGAGTCTTCAGGCTGGTGGCTATGCAGCAGGCCGGATTCTTCCAGTTTGTGGCTCGGCAGGAGGCTGGAGTCTTCAGGCTTGAGGCTAAGCAGGAGGCTAGGATCTTCAGGCCTGAATCTAGGCAGGAGGCTGGACTCTTCAGGCTTGAGGCTAGGCAGGAGGCTGGAATGTTTAGGCTTGAGGCTAGGCAGGAGACTGGAGTCTTCAGGTTTGAGGCTAGGCAGGAGGCTGGAGTCTTCAGGTTAGAGGTGAAGCAGGAGGCTGGAGTCTTCCGACTAGAGGCTAGGCAGGAGGCTGGAGTCTTCAGACTTGCGGCTAGGCTGTAGGCTGCAGTATTCAGGCTGGGAACTAGGCAGGAGGCTGGAGCTTTCAGGCGTGATGCTAGGCAGGAGGCTGGAGTCTTCAGGCTTGAGGCTAAGCAGGAGGTTTGAGTCTTCAGGCTAGAGGCTAGGCTGGAGGCTGGTGTTTTCAGGCATCAGGATAGGCAGGAAGCTGGAGTATTCAGGATCGTGGCTATGCAGGAGGCTGGATTCCTCAGGTTTGTGGCTAGGCAGGAGGCTGGAGTCTTCAGGCTTGAGGCTAGGCAGGAGGATAAAGTCTTCAGGCCTGAATCTAGGCAGGAGGCTAGAGTCTTCAGGCTTGAGGTTAGGCAGGAGGCTGGAGTGTTTAGGCTTGAGGCTAGGCAGGAGATTGGAGTCTTCAGGCTTGAGGCTAGGCAGGAGGCTGGAGTCTTCAGGTTAGAGGTGAAGCAGGAGGCTGGAGTCTTCCGACTAGAGGCTAGGCAGGAGGCTGGACTCTTCAGGCTTGAGGCTTGGCAGGAGGATGGAGTCTTCAGGCCTGAAACCAGGCAGGAGGCTAGAGTCTTCAGGCTTGAGGCTAGGCAGGAGGCTGGAGTGTTTAGGCTTGAGGCTAGGCAGGAGGCTGGAGTCTTCAGACTTGAGGCTAGGCTGGAGGCTGGAGTATTCAGGCTAGAAGCTAGGCAGGAGGCTGGAGTTTTCAGGCTTGAGGCTACGCAAGAGGCTGGAGTCTTCAGGCGTGAGGCTAGGCAGGAGGCTGGAGTCTTCAGGCTTGAGGCTAAGCAGGAGGCTTGAGGCTAGACAGGAGGCTGGAGTCTTCATGCTTGAGGCTAGGCAGAAGGCTGGAGTCTTCAGGCTTGAGGCTAAGCAGGAGGCTTGAGTCTTCAGGCTAGAGGCTAGGCAGGAGGCTGGTGTTTTCAGGCATCAGGATTGGCAGGAGGCTGGAGTATTCAGGATCGTGGCTATGCAGGAGGCTGGATTCCTCAGGTTTGTGGCTAGGCAGGAGGCTGGAGTCTTCAGGCTTGAGGCTAGGCAGGAGGCTGGAGTGTTTAGGCTTGAGGCTAGGCAGGAGATTGGAGTCTTCAGGCTTGAAGCTAGGCAGGAGGCTGGAGTCTTCACGTTAGAGGTGAAGCAGGAGGCAGGAGTCTTCCGACCAGAGGCTAGGCAGGAGGCTGGACTCTTCAGGCTTGAGGCTTGGCAGGAGGATAGAGTCTTCAGGCCTGAATCCAGGAAGGAGGCTAGAGTCTTCAGGCTTGAGGCTGGGCAGGAGGCTGGAGTGTTTAGGCTTGAGGCTAGGCAGGAGACTGGAGTCTTCAGGCTTGAGGCTAGGCAGGAGCCTGGAGTCTTCAGGCTTGAGGCTAGGCAGGAGCCTGGAGTCTTCAGGCTTGAGGCTAGGCAGGAGGGTTGAGTCCTTAGGCTTGAGGCTAGGCAGGAGGCTGGAGTCTTCATGCTTGAGACTAGGCAGGAGGCTGTAGTCTTCAGGATTGAGGCGGGGCAGGAGGCTGGTGCCTACAGGCTTTAGGCTAGGAAGGAGGCTGGAGTATTCAGGATTGAGGCTAGGCAGGAGGCTGGAGTCTTCAGGCTTGAGGCTAAGCAGGAGGCTGGTGCCTCTAGGCTTTAGGCTACGAAGGAGGCTGGAAAAATTCAGGTTTGAGGGTAGGGAGGAGGCTGGAGTCTTCAAGCATCAGGATAGGCAGGAAGCTGGAGTCTTCAGGCTGGTGTCTATGCAGGAGGCTGGATTCTTCAGGTTTGTGGCTAGGCAGGAGGCTAGAGTCTTCAGGCGTGAGGCCAGGCAGGAGGCTAGGGTCTTCAGGCCTGAATCTAGGCAGGAGGCTGGAGTCTTCAGGCTTGAGGCTAGGCAGGAGGCTGGAGTGTTTAGGCTTGAGGCTAGGCAGGATACTGGAGTCTTCAGGTTTGAGGCTAGGCAGGAGGCTGGAGTCTTCAGGTTAGAGGTGAAGCAGGAGGCTGGAGTCTTCAGGCTTGAGGCTAAGCAGGAGGCTTAAGTCCTCAGGCTTGAGCCTAGGCAGGAGGCTGGAGTCTTCATGCTTGAGGCTAGGCAGAAGGCTGGAGTCTTCAGGATTCAGGCTAGGCAGGAGTCTGGTGCCTTCAGGCTTTAGGCTAGGAAGGAGGCTAGAGTCTTCGGGCTTGATGCTAGGCAGGAGGCTGGAGTGTTTAGGCTTGAGGCTAGGCAGGAGACTGGGGTCTTCAGGTTTGAGGCTAGGCAGGAGGCTGGAGTCTTCAGGTTAGAGGTGAAGCAGCAGGCTGGAGTCTTCCGACTAGAGGCTCGGCAGGAGGCTGGAGTCTTCAGACTTGAGGCTAGGCTGGAGGCTGGAGTATTCAGGCTAGAAGCCAGGCAGGAGGCTGGAGTTTTCAGGCTTGAGGCTGCGCAAGAGGCTGGAGTCTTCAGGCGTGAGGCTAGGCAGGAGGCTGGAGTCTTCAGGCTTGAGGCTAAGCAGGAGGCTTGAGCCCTCAGGCTTGAGGCTAGGCAGGAGGCTGGAGTCTTCATGCTTGAGGTTAGGCAGAAGGCTGGAGTCTTCAGGATTGAGGCTAGGCAGGAGGCTGGAGTCTTCAGGCTTGAGGCTAGGCAGGAGGGTTGAGTCCTCAGGCTTGAGGCTAGGCAGGAGGCTGGAGTCTTCATGCCTGAGACTAGGCAGGAGGCTGTAGTCTTCAGGATTGAGGCGGGGCAGGAGGCTGATGCCTTCAGGCTTTAGGCTAGGAAGGAGGCTGGAGTATTCAGGATTGAGGCTAGGCAGGAGGCTGGAGCCTTCAGGCGTGAGGCTAGGCAGGAGTCTGGGGTCTTCAGGATTGAGGCTAGGCAGGAGGCTGGAGTGTTTAGGCTTGAGGCTAGGCAGGATACTGGAGTCTTCAGGTTTGAGGCTAGGCAGGAGGCTGGAGTCTTCAGGTTAGAGGTGAAGCAGGAGGCTGGAGTCTTCAGGCATGAGTCTAGGCAGGAGGCTGGAGTCTTCAGGCTTGAGGCTAAGCAGGAGGCTTAAGTCCTCAGGCTTGAGCCTAGGCAGGAGGCTGGAGTCTTCATGCTTGAGGCTGGGCAGAAGGCTGGAGTCTTCAGGATTCAGGCTAGGCAGGAGTCTGGTGCCTTCAGGCTTTAGGCTAGGAAGGAGGCTGGAGTCTTCAGCTTGATGCTAGGCAGGAGGCTGGAGTGTTTAGGCTTGAGGCTAGGCAGGAGGCTGGAGTCTTCAGGTTAGAGGTGAAGCAGCAGGCTGGAGTCTTCCGACTAGAGGCTAGGCAGGAGGCTGGAGTCTTCAGACTTGAGGCTAGGCTGGAGGCTGGAGTATTCAGGCTAGAAGCCAGGCAGGAGGCTGGAGTTTTCAGGCTTGAGGCTGCGCAAGAGGCTGGAGTCTTCAGGCGTGAGGCTAGGCAGGAGGCTGGAGGCTTCAGGCTTGAGGCTAAGCAGGAGGCTTGAGCCCTCAGGCTTGAGGCTAGGCAGGAGGCTGGAGTCTTCATGCTTGAGGCTAGGCAGAAGGCTGGAGTCTTCAGGATTGAGGCTAGGCAGGAGGCTGGAGTCTTCAGGCTTGAGGCTAGGCAGGAGGGTTGAGTCCTCAGGCTTGAGGCTAGGCAGGAGGCTGGAGTCTTCATGCTTGAGACTAGGCAGGAGGCTGTAGTCTTCAGGATTGAGGCGGGGCCGGAGGCTGATGCCTTCAGGCTTTAGGCTAGGAAGGAGGCTGGAGTATTCAGGATTGAGGCTAGGCAGGAGGCTGGAGTCTTCAGGTTAGAGGTGAAGCAGGAGGCAGGAGTCTTCCGACTAGAGGCTAGGCAGGAGGCTGGACTCTTCAGGCTTGAGGCTTGGCAGGAGGATAGAGTCTTCAGGCCTGAATCCAGGAAGGAGACTAGAGTCTTCAGGCTTGAGGCTGGGCAGGAGGCTGGAGTGTTTAGGCTTGAGGCTAGGCAGGAGACTGGAGTCTTCAGGCTTGAGGCTAGGCAGGAGCCTGGAGTCTTCAGGCTTGAGGCTAGGCAGGAGGCTGGAGTCTTCATGCTTGAGACTAGGCAGGAGGCTGTAGTCTTCAGGATTGAGGCGGGGCAGGAGGCTGGTGCCTACAGGCTTTAGGCTAGGAAGCAGGCTGGAGTATTCAGGATTGAGGCTAGGCAGGAGGCTGGAGTCTTCAGGCTTGAGGCTAAGCAGGAGGCTGGTGCCTCTAGGCTTTAGGCTACGAAGGAGGCTGGAAAAATTCAGGTTTGAGGCTAGGGAGGAGGCTGGAGTCTTCAAGCATCAGGATAGGCAGGAAGCTGGAGTCTTCAGGCTGGTGTCTATGCAGGAGGCTGGATTCTTCAGGTTTGTGGCTAGGCAGGAGGCTAGAGTCTTCAGGCGTGAGGCCAGGCAGGAGGCTAGGGTCTTCAGGCCTGAATCTAGGCAGGAGGCTGGAGTCTTCAGGCTTGAGGCTAGGCAGGAGGCTGGAGTGTTTAGGCTTGAGGCTAGGCAGGATACTGGAGTCTTCAGGTTTGAGGCTAGGCAGGAGGCTGGAGTCTTCAGGTTAGAGGTGAAGCAGGAGGCTGGAGTCTTCAGGCATGAGTCTAGGCAGGAGGCTGGAGTCTTCAGGCTTGAGGCTAAGCAGGAGGCTTAAGTCCTCAGGCTTGAGCCTAGGCAGGAGGCTGGAGTCTTCATGCTTGAGGCTAGGCAGAAGGCTGGAGTCTTCAGGATTCAGGCTAGGCAGGAGTCTGGTGCCTTCAGGCTTTAGGCTAGGAAGGAGGCTAGAGTCTTCAGGCTTGATGCTAAGCAGGAGGCTGGAGTGTTTAGGCTTGAGGCTAGGCAGGAGACTGGGGTCTTCAGGTTTGAGGCTAGGCAGGAGGCTGGAGTCTTCAGGTTAGAGGTGAAGCAGCAGGCTGGAGTCTTCCGACTAGAGGCTAGGCAGGAGGCTGGAGTCTTCAGACTTGAGGCTAGGCTGGAGGCTGGAGTATTCAGGCTAGAAGCCAGGCAGGAGGCTGGAGTTTTCAGGCTTGAGGCTGCGCAAGAGGCTGGAGTCTTCAGGCGTGAGGCTAGGCAGGAGGCTGGAGTCTTCAGGCTTGAGGCTAAGCAGGAGGCTTGAGCCCTCAGGATTGAGGCTAGGCAGGAGGCTGGAGTCTTCATGCTTGAGGTTAGGCAGGAGGGTTGAGTCCTCAGGCTTGAGGCTAGGCAGGAGGCTGGAGTCTTCATGCTTGAGACTAGGCAGGAGGCTGTAGTCTTCAGGATTGAGGCGGGGCAGGAGACTAGTGTCTTCAGGCATCAGGCTGGGCAGGAATCTGGAGTGTTCTGGCTTGAGGCGAGGCAGGAGGCTGGAGTCGTTAGGCTTGAGCCTAAGAAGGAGGCTGGAGTCTTCAGGCTAGAGGTTAGGCAGGAGGCTGTAGTCTTCAGGCTTGAGGCTAGGGAGGAGGCTGGAGTCTTTAGGATTGAGGCTAGGCAGGAGGCTAGAGCCTTCTGGCTTGATGATGGAGTCTTCAGGCTAGACGCTAGTCAGGAGACTGTAGGCTTCAGGCTAGAGGCTAGGCAGGAGTCTGGAGTTTTCAGGTTGGAGGCTAGGCAGGAGGCTGCAGTATTCAGGCTGGAGGCTAGGCAGGAGGCTGCAGTCTTCAGGCTAGATACTAGGCATGATGTTGGAGTCGTCCTGATTGAGGCTAAGCAGGAGGCTGGAGCCTTCAGGCTTGAGGGTAAGTAGGAGGTTTGATTCTTCAAGCGTGAGGCTAGGCAGGAGGCTGGAGTCTTCAGGCTTGAGGATGAGCAGGAGGCTTGAGACTTCAGGCTAGAGGCTAGGCAGGAGGCTGGTGTTTTCAGGCATCAGGATAGGCAGGAAGCTGGAGTCTTCAGGCTGGTGGCTATGCAGCAGGCCGGATTCTTCCAGTTTGTGGCTCGGCAGGAGGCTGGAGTCTTCAGGCTTGAGGCTAAGCAGGAGGCTAGGATCTTCAGGCCTGAATCTAGGCAGGAGGCTGGACTCTTCAGGCTTGAGGCTAGGCAGGAGGCTGGAATGTTTAGGCTTGAGGCTAGGCAGGAGACTGGAGTCTTCAGGTTTGAGGCTAGGCAGGAGGCTGGAGTCTTCAGGTTAGAGGTGAAGCAGGAGGCTGGAGTCTTCCGACTAGAGGCTAGGCAGGAGGCTGGAGTCTTCAGACTTGCGGCTAGGCTGTAGGCTGCAGTATTCAGGCTGGGAACTAGGCAGGAGGCTGGAGCTTTCAGGCGTGATGCTAGGCAGGAGGCTGGAGTCTTCAGGCTTGAGGCTAAGCAGGAGGTTTGAGTCTTCAGGCTAGAGGCTAGGCTGGAGGCTGGTGTTTTCAGGCATCAGGATAGGCAGGAAGCTGGAGTATTCAGGATCGTGGCTATGCAGGAGGCTGGATTCCTCAGGTTTGTGGCTAGGCAGGAGGCTGGAGTCTTCAGGCTTGAGGCTAGGCAGGAGGATAAAGTCTTCAGGCCTGAATCTAGGCAGGAGGCTAGAGTCTTCAGGCTTGAGGTTAGGCAGGAGGCTGGAGTGTTTAGGCTTGAGGCTAGGCAGGAGATTGGAGTCTTCAGGCTTGAGGCTAGGCAGGAGGCTGGAGTCTTCAGGTTAGAGGTGAAGCAGGAGGCTGGAGTCTTCCGACTAGAGGCTAGGCAGGAGGCTGGACTCTTCAGGCTTGAGGCTTGGCAGGAGGATGGAGTCTTCAGGCCTGAAACCAGGCAGGAGGCTAGAGTCTTCAGGCTTGAGGCTAGGCAGGAGGCTGGAGTGTTTAGGCTTGAGGCTAGGCAGGAGGCTGGAGTCTTCAGACTTGAGGCTAGGCTGGAGGCTGGAGTATTCAGGCTAGAAGCTAGGCAGGAGGCTGGAGTTTTCAGGCTTGAGGCTACGCAAGAGGCTGGAGTCTTCAGGCGTGAGGCTAGGCAGGAGGCTGGAGTCTTCAGGCTTGAGGCTAAGCAGGAGGCTTGAGGCTAGACAGGAGGCTGGAGTCTTCATGCTTGAGGCTAGGCAGAAGGCTGGAGTCTTCAGGCTTGAGGCTAAGCAGGAGGCTTGAGTCTTCAGGCTAGAGGCTAGGCAGGAGGCTGGTGTTTTCAGGCATCAGGATTGGCAGGAGGCTGGAGTATTCAGGATCGTGGCTATGCAGGAGGCTGGATTCCTCAGGTTTGTGGCTAGGCAGGAGGCTGGAGTCTTCAGGCTTGAGGCTAGGCAGGAGGCTGGAGTGTTTAGGCTTGAGGCTAGGCAGGAGATTGGAGTCTTCAGGCTTGAAGCTAGGCAGGAGGCTGGAGTCTTCACGTTAGAGGTGAAGCAGGAGGCAGGAGTCTTCCGACTAGAGGCTAGGCAGGAGGCTGGACTCTTCAGGCTTGAGGCTTGGCAGGAGGATAGAGTCTTCAGGCCTGAATCCAGGAAGGAGGCTAGAGTCTTCAGGCTTGAGGCTGGGCAGGAGGCTGGAGTGTTTAGGCTTGAGGCTAGGCAGGAGACTGGAGTCTTCAGGCTTGAGGCTAGGCAGGAGCCTGGAGTCTTCAGGCTTGAGGCTAGGCAGGAGCCTGGAGTCTTCAGGCTTGAGGCTAGGCAGGAGGGTTGAGTCCTTAGGCTTGAGGCTAGGCAGGAGGCTGGAGTCTTCATGCTTGAGACTAGGCAGGAGGCTGTAGTCTTCAGGATTGAGGCGGGGCAGGAGGCTGGTGCCTACAGGCTTTAGGCTAGGAAGGAGGCTGGAGTATTCAGGATTGAGGCTAGGCAGGAGGCTGGAGTCTTCAGGCTTGAGGCTAAGCAGGAGGCTGGTGCCTCTAGGCTTTAGGCTACGAAGGAGGCTGGAAAAATTCAGGTTTGAGGGTAGGGAGGAGGCTGGAGTCTTCAAGCATCAGGATAGGCAGGAAGCTGGAGTCTTCAGGCTGGTGTCTATGCAGGAGGCTGGATTCTTCAGGTTTGTGGCTAGGCAGGAGGCTAGAGTCTTCAGGCGTGAGGCCAGGCAGGAGGCTAGGGTCTTCAGGCCTGAATCTAGGCAGGAGGCTGGAGTCTTCAGGCTTGAGGCTAGGCAGGAGGCTGGAGTGTTTAGGCTTGAGGCTAGGCAGGATACTGGAGTCTTCAGGTTTGAGGCTAGGCAGGAGGCTGGAGTCTTCAGGTTAGAGGTGAAGCAGGAGGCTGGAGTCTTCAGGCTTGAGGCTAAGCAGGAGGCTTAAGTCCTCAGGCTTGAGCCTAGGCAGGAGGCTGGAGTCTTCATGCTTGAGGCTAGGCAGAAGGCTGGAGTCTTCAGGATTCAGGCTAGGCAGGAGTCTGGTGCCTTCAGGCTTTAGGCTAGGAAGGAGGCTAGAGTCTTCGGGCTTGATGCTAGGCAGGAGGCTGGAGTGTTTAGGCTTGAGGCTAGGCAGGAGACTGGGGTCTTCAGGTTTGAGGCTAGGCAGGAGGCTGGAGTCTTCAGGTTAGAGGTGAAGCAGCAGGCTGGAGTCTTCCGACTAGAGGCTAGGCAGGAGGCTGGAGTCTTCAGACTTGAGGCTAGGCTGGAGGCTGGAGTATTCAGGCTAGAAGCCAGGCAGGAGGCTGGAGTTTTCAGGCTTGAGGCTGCGCAAGAGGCTGGAGTCTTCAGGCGTGAGGCTAGGCAGGAGGCTGGAGTCTTCAGGCTTGAGGCTAAGCAGGAGGCTTGAGCCCTCAGGCTTGAGGCTAGGCAGGAGGCTGGAGTCTTCATGCTTGAGGTTAGGCAGAAGGCTGGAGTCTTCAGGATTGAGGCTAGGCAGGAGGCTGGAGTCTTCAGGCTTGAGGCTAGGCAGGAGGGTTGAGTCCTCAGGCTTGAGGCTAGGCAGGAGGCTGGAGTCTTCATGCCTGAGACTAGGCAGGAGGCTGTAGTCTTCAGGATTGAGGCGGGGCAGGAGGCTGATGCCTTCAGGCTTTAGGCTAGGAAGGAGGCTGGAGTATTCAGGATTGAGGCTAGGCAGGAGGCTGGAGCCTTCAGGCGTGAGGCTAGGCAGGAGTCTGGGGTCTTCAGGATTGAGGCTAGGCAGGAGGCTGGAGTGTTTAGGCTTGAGGCTAGGCAGGATACTGGAGTCTTCAGGTTTGAGGCTAGGCAGGAGGCTGGAGTCTTCAGGTTAGAGGTGAAGCAGGAGGCTGGAGTCTTCAGGCATGAGTCTAGGCAGGAGGCTGGAGTCTTCAGGCTTGAGGCTAAGCAGGAGGCTTAAGTCCTCAGGCTTGAGCCTAGGCAGGAGGCTGGAGTCTTCATGCTTGAGGCTGGGCAGAAGGCTGGAGTCTTCAGGATTCAGGCTAGGCAGGAGTCTGGTGCCTTCAGGCTTTAGGCTAGGAAGGAGGCTGGAGTCTTCAGGCTTGATGCTAGGCAGGAGGCTGGAGTGTTTAGGCTTGAGGCTAGGCAGGAGGCTGGAGTCTTCAGGTTAGAGGTGAAGCAGCAGGCTGGAGTCTTCCGACTAGAGGCTAGGCAGGAGGCTGGAGTCTTCAGACTTGAGGCTAGGCTGGAGGCTGGAGTATTCAGGCTAGAAGCCAGGCAGGAGGCTGGAGTTTTCAGGCTTGAGGCTGCGCAAGAGGCTGGAGTCTTCAGGCGTGAGGCTAGGCAGGAGGCTGGAGGCTTCAGGCTTGAGGCTAAGCAGGAGGCTTGAGCCCTCAGGCTTGAGGCTAGGCAGGAGGCTGGAGTCTTCATGCTTGAGGCTAGGCAGAAGGCTGGAGTCTTCAGGATTGAGGCTAGGCAGGAGGCTGGAGTCTTCAGGCTTGAGGCTAGGCAGGAGGGTTGAGTCCTCATGCTTGAGACTAGGCAGGAGGCTGTAGTCTTCAGGATTGAGGCGGGGCAGGAGGCTGATGCCTTCAGGCTTTAGGCTAGGAAGGAGGCTGGAGTATTCAGGATTGAGGCTAGGCAGGAGGCTGGAGTCTTCAGGTTAGAGGTGAAGCAGGAGGCAGGAGTCTTCCGACTAGAGGCTAGGCAGGAGGCTGGACTCTTCAGGCTTGAGGCTTGGCAGGAGGATAGAGTCTTCAGGCCTGAATCCAGGAAGGAGACTAGAGTCTTCAGGCTTGAGGCTGGGCAGGAGGCTGGAGTGTTTAGGCTTGAGGCTAGGCAGGAGACTGGAGTCTTCAGGCTTGAGGCTAGGCAGGAGCCTGGAGTCTTCAGGCTTGAGGCTAGGCAGGAGGCTGGAGTCTTCATGCTTGAGACTAGGCAGGAGGCTGTAGTCTTCAGGATTGAGGCGGGGCAGGAGGCTGGTGCCTACAGGCTTTAGGCTAGGAAGGAGGCTGGAGTATTCAGGATTGAGGCTAGGCAGGAGGCTGGAGTCTTCAGGCTTGAGGCTAAGCAGGAGGCTGGTGCCTCTAGGCTTTAGGCTACGAAGGAGGCTGGAAAAATTCAGGTTTGAGGCTAGGGAGGAGGCTGGAGTCTTCAAGCATCAGGATAGGCAGGAAGCTGGAGTCTTCAGGCTGGTGTCTATGCAGGAGGCTGGATTCTTCAGGTTTGTGGCTAGGCAGGAGGCTAGAGTCTTCAGGCGTGAGGCCAGGCAGGAGGCTAGGGTCTTCAGGCCTGAATCTAGGCAGGAGGCTGGAGTCTTCAGGCTTGAGGCTAGGCAGGAGGCTGGAGTGTTTAGGCTTGAGGCTAGGCAGGATACTGGAGTCTTCAGGTTTGAGGCTAGGCAGGAGGCTGGAGTCTTCAGGTTAGAGGTGAAGCAGGAGGCTGGAGTCTTCAGGCATGAGTCTACGCAGGAGGCTGGAGTCTTCAGGCTTGAGGCTAAGCAGGAGGCTTAAGTCCTCAGGCTTGAGCCTAGGCAGGAGGCTGGAGTCTTCATGCTTGAGGCTAGGCAGAAGGCTGGAGTCTTCAGGATTCAGGCTAGGCAGGAGTCTGGTGCCTTCAGGCTTTAGGCTAGGAAGGAGGCTAGAGTCTTCAGGCTTGATGCTAAGCAGGAGGCTGGAGTGTTTAGGCTTGAGGCTAGGCAGGAGACTGGGGTCTTCAGGTTTGAGGCTAGGCAGGAGGCTGGAGTCTTCAGGTTAGAGGTGAAGCAGCAGGCTGGAGTCTTCCGACTAGAGGCTAGGCAGGAGGCTGGAGTCTTCAGACTTGAGGCTAGGCTGGAGGCTGGAGTATTCAGGCTAGAAGCCAGGCAGGAGGCTGGAGTTTTCAGGCTTGAGGCTGCGCAAGAGGCTGGAGTCTTCAGGCGTGAGGCTAGGCAGGAGGCTGGAGTCTTCAGGCTTGAGGCTAAGCAGGAGGCTTGAGCCCTCAGGATTGAGGCTAGGCAGGAGGCTGGAGTCTTCATGCTTGAGGTTAGGCAGGAGGGTTGAGTCCTCAGGCTTGAGGCTAGGCAGGAGGCTGGAGTCTTCATGCTTGAGACTAGGCAGGAGGCTGTAGTCTTCAGGATTGAGGCGGGGCAGGAGGCTAGAGCCTTCTGGCTTGATGCTGGAGTCTTCAGGCTAGACGCTAGTCAGGAGACTGTAGGCTTCAGGCTAGAGGCTAGGCAGGAGTCTGCAGTTTTCAGGTTGGAGGCTAGGCAGGAGGCTGCAGTCTTCAGGCTAGATACTAGGCATGATGTTGGAGTCGTCCTGATTGAGGCTAGGCAGGAGGATGGAGACTTCAGGCTTGTGCCAAAGCAGGAGTCTAGGGTCTTCAGGATTTAGGCCAGGCAGGAGGCTGGAGCCTTCAGGCTTGAGGGTAAGTAGGAGGTTTGATTCTTCAAGCGTGAGGCTAGGCAGGAGGCTGGAGTCTTCAGGCTTGAGGATGAGCAGGAGGCTTGAGACTTCAGGCTAGAGGCTAGGCAGGAGGCTGGTGTTTTCAGGCATCAGGATAGGCAGGAAGCTGGAGTCTTCAGGCTGGTGGCTATGCAGCAGGCCGGATTCTTCAAGTTTGTGGCTCGGCAGGAGGCTGGAGTCTTCAGGCTTGAGGCTAGGCAGGAGGCTAGGGTCTTCAGGCCTGAATCTAGGCAGGAGGCTGGACTCTTCAGGCTTGAGGCTAGGCAGGAGGCTGGAATGTTTAGGCTTGAGGCTAGGCAGGAGACTGGAGTCTTCAGGTTTGAGGCTAGGCAGGAGGCTGGAGTCTTCAGGTTAGAGGTGAAGCAGGAGGCTGGAGTCTTCCGACTAGAGGCTAGGCAGGAGGCTGGAGTCTTCAGACTTGCGGCTAGGCTGTAGGCTGCAGTATTCAGGCTGGGAACTAGGCAGGAGGCTGGAGCTTTCAGGCGTGATGCTAGGCAGGAGGCTGGAGTCTTCAGGCTTGAGGCTAAGCAGGAGGTTTGAGTCTTCAGGCTAGAGGCGAGGCAGGAGGCTGGTGTTTTCAGGCATCAGGATAGGCAGGAAGCTGGAGTATTCAGGATCGTGGCTATGCAGGAGGCTGGATTCCTCAGGTTTGTGGCTAGGCAGGAGGCTGGAGTCTTCAGGCTTGAGGCTAGGCAGGAGGATAAAGTCTTCAGGCCTGAATCTAGGCAGGAGGCTAGAGTCTTCAGGCTTGAGGTTAGGCAGGAGGCTGGAGTGTTTAGGCTTGAGGCTAGGCAGGAGATTGGAGTCTTCAGGCTTGAGGCTAGTCAGGAGGCTGGAGTCTTCAGGTTAGAGGTGAAGCAGGAGGCTGGAGTCTTCCGACTAGAGGCTAGGCAGGAGGCTGGACTCTTCAGGCTTGAGGCATGGCAGGAGGATGGAGTCTTCAGGACTGAAACCAGGCAGGAGGCTAGAGTCTTCAGGCTTGAGGCTAGGCAGGAGGCTGGAGTGTTTAGGCTTGAGGCGAGGCAGGAGACTGGAGTCTTCAGGCTTGAGGCTAGGCAGGAGGGTGGAGTCTTCAGGTTAGAGGTGAAGCAGCAGGCTGGAGTCTTCCGACTAGAGGCTAGGCAGGAGGCTGGAGTCTTCAGACTTGAGGCTACGCTGGAGGCTGGAGTATTCAGGCTAGAAGCTAGGCAGGAGGCTGGAGTTTTCAGGCTTGAGGCTACTCAAGAGGCTGGAGTCTTCAGGCGTGAGGCTAGGCAGGAGGCTGGAGTCTTCAGGCTTGAGGCTAAGCAGGAGGCTTGAGTCCTCAGGCTTGAGGCTAGGCAGGAGGCTGGAGTCTTCATGCTTGAGGCTAGCAGAAGGCTGGAGTCTTCAGGCTTGAGGCTAAGCAGGAGGCTTGAGTCTTCAGGCTAGAGGCTAGGCAGGAGGCTGGTGTTTTCAGGCATCAGGATTGGCAGGAGGCTGGAGTATTCAGGATCGTGGCTATGCAGGAGGCTGGATTCCTCAGGTTTGTGGCTAGGCAGGAGGCTGGAGTCTTCATGCTTGAGGCTAGGCAGAAGGCTGGAGTCTTCAGGATTGAGGCTAGGCAGGAGGCTGGAGTCTTCAGGCTTGAGGCTAGGCAGGAGGGTTGAGTCCTCAGGCTTGAGGCTAGGCAGGAGGCTGGAGTCTTCATGCTTGAGACTAGGCAGGAGGCTGTAGTCTTCAGGATTGAGGCGGGGCAGGAGGCTGATGCCTTCAGGCTTTAGGCTAGGAAGGAGGCTGGAGTATTCAGGATTGAGGCTAGGCAGGAGGCTGGAGCCTTCAGGCGTGAGGCTAGGCAGGAGTCTGGGGTCTTCAGGATTGTGGCAAGGCAGGAGGCTGGAGACTTCAGGCTTGAGGGTAAGCAGGAGGTTTGATTCTTCAAGCGTGCGGCTAGGCAGGAGGCTGGAGTCTTCAGGCTTAAGGCTAAGCAGGAGGCTTGAGTCTTCAGGCTAGAGGCTAGGCAGGAGGCTGGTGTTTTCAGGCAATAGGATAGGCAGGAAGCTGGAGTCTTCAGGCTGGTGGCTATGCAGCAGGCCGGATTCTTCAAGTTTGTGGCTCGGCAGGAGGCTGGAGTCTTCAGGTTTGAGGCTAGGCAGGAGGCTGGAGTCTTCAGGTTAGAGGTGAAGCAGGAGGCTGGAGTCTTCCGACTAGAGGCTAGGCAGGAGGCTGGAGTCTTCAGACTTGCGGCTAGGCTGTAGGCTGGAGTATTCAGGCTAGAAGCTAGGCAGGAGGCTGGAGTTTTCAGGCTTGAGGCTACGCAAGAGGCTGCAGTCTTCAGGATTGAGGCTAGGCAGGAGGCTGGAGTATTCATGCTTGAGGCTAGGCAGGAGTCTGGGGTCTTCAGGATTGTGGCAAGGCAGGAGGCTGGAGACTTCAGGCTTGAGGGTAAGCAGGAGGTTTGATTCTTCAAGCGTGCGGCTAGGCAGGAGGCTGGAGTCTTCAGGCTTAAGGCTAAGCAGGAGGCTTGAGTCTTCAGGCTAGAGGCTAGGCAGGAGGCTGGTGTTTTCAGGCAATAGGATAGGCAGGAAGCTGGAGTCTTCAGGCTGGTGGCTATGCAGCAGGCCGGATTCTTCAAGTTTGTGGCTCGGCAGGAGGCTGGAGTCTTCAGGTTTGAGGCTAGGCAGGAGGCTGGAGTCTTCAGGTTAGAGGTGAAGCAGGAGGCTGGAGTCTTCCGACTAGAGGCTAGGCAGGAGGCTGGAGTCTTCAGACTTGCGGCTAGGCTGTAGGCTGGAGTATTCAGGCTAGAAGCTAGGCAGGAGGCTGGAGTTTTCATGCTTGAGGCTACGCAAGAGGCTGCAGTCTTCAGGATTGAGGCTAGGCAGGAGGCTGGAGTATTCATGCTTGAGACAAGGCAGGAGGCTGTAGTCTTCAGGATTGAGGCAGGGCAGGAGGCTGGTGCCTTCAGGCTTTAGGCTAGGAAGGAGGCTGGAATATTCAGGATTGAGGCTTGGCAGGAGGCTGGAGCCTTCAGGCGTGAGGCTAGGCAGGAGGCTGGAGTCTTCAGTCTTGAGGCTAGGCAGGAGGCTGGAGTGTTTAGGCTTGAGGCTAGGCAGGAGACTGGAGTCTTCAGGCTTGAGGATAGGCAGGAGGCTGGAGTCTTCAGACTTGAGGCTAGGCTGGAGGCTGGAGTATTCAGGCTAGAAGCTAGGCAGGAGGCTGGAGTTTTCAGGCTTGAGGCTACGCAAGGGTCTGGAGTCTTCAGGCGTGAGGCTAGGCAGGAGGCTGGAGTCTTCAGGCTTGAGTCTAAGCAGGAGGCTTGAGTCATCAGGCTTGAGGCTAGGCAGGAGGCTGGAGTCTTCATGCTTGAGGCTAGGCAGGAGGCTGGAGTGTTTAGGCTTGAGGCTAGGCAGGAGACTGGGGTCTTCAGGTTTGAGGCTAGGCAGGAGGCTAGAGCCTTCTGGCTTGATGCTGGAGTCTTCAGGCTAGACGCTAGTCAGGAGACTGTAGGCTTCAGGCTAGAGGCTAGGCAGGAGTCTGCAGTTTTCAGGTTGGAGGCTAGGCAGGAGGCTGCAGTCTTCAGGCTAGATACTAGGCATGATGTTGGAGTCGTCCTGATTGAGGCTAGGCAGGAGGATGGAGACTTCAGGCTTGTGCCAAAGCAGGAGTCTAGGGTCTTCAGGATTTAGGCCAGGCAGGAGGCTGGAGCCTTCAGGCTTGAGGGTAAGTAGGAGGTTTGATTCTTCAAGCGTGAGGCTAGGCAGGAGGCTGGAGTCTTCAGGCTTGAGGATGAGCAGGAGGCTTGAGACTTCAGGCTAGAGGCTAGGCAGGAGGCTGGTGTTTTCAGGCATCAGGATAGGCAGGAAGCTGGAGTCTTCAGGCTGGTGGCTATGCAGCAGGCCGGATTCTTCAAGTTTGTGGCTCGGCAGGAGGCTGGAGTCTTCAGGCTTGAGGCTAGGCAGGAGGCTAGGGTCTTCAGGCCTGAATCTAGGCAGGAGGCTGGACTCTTCAGGCTTGAGGCTAGGCAGGAGGCTGGAATGTTTAGGCTTGAGGCTAGGCTGTAGGCTGCAGTATTCAGGCTGGGAACTAGGCAGGAGGCTGGAGCTTTCAGGCGTGATGCTAGGCAGGAGGCTGGAGTCTTCAGGTTTGAGGCTAGGCAGGAGGCTGGAGTCTTCAGGTTAGAGGTGAAGCAGGAGGCTGGAGTCTTCCGACTAGAGGCTAGGCAGGAGGCTGGAGTCTTCAGACTTGCGGCTAGGCTGTAGGCTGCAGTATTCAGGCTGGGAACTAGGCAGGAGGCTGGAGCTTTCAGGCGTGATGCTAGGCAGGAGGCTGGAGTCTTCAGGCTTGAGGCTAAGCAGGAGGTTTGAGTCTTCAGGCTAGAGGCGAGGCAGGAGGCTGGTGTTTTCAGGCATCAGGATAGGCAGGAAGCTGGAGTATTCAGGATCGTGGCTATGCAGGAGGCTGGATTCCTCAGGTTTGTGGCTAGGCAGGAGGCTGGAGTCTTCAGGCTTGAGGCTAGGCAGGAGGATAAAGTCTTCAGGCCTGAATCTAGGCAGGAGGCTAGAGTCTTCAGGCTTGAGGTTAGGCAGGAGGCTGGAGTGTTTAGGCTTGAGGCTAGGCAGGAGATTGGAGTCTTCAGGCTTGAGGCTAGTCAGGAGGCTGGAGTCTTCAGGTTAGAGGTGAAGCAGGAGGCTGGAGTCTTCCGACTAGAGGCTAGGCAGGAGGCTGGACTCTTCAGGCTTGAGGCTTGGCAGGAGGATGGAGTCTTCAGGACTGAAACCAGGCAGGAGGCTAGAGTCTTCAGGCTTGAGGCTAGGCAGGAGGCTGGAGTGTTTAGGCTTGAGGCGAGGCAGGAGACTGGAGTCTTCAGGCTTGAGGCTAGGCAGGAGGGTGGAGTCTTCAGGTTAGAGGTGAAGCAGCAGGCTGGAGTCTTCCGACTAGAGGCTAGGCAGGAGGCTGGAGTCTTCAGACTTGAGGCTACGCTGGAGGCTGGAGTATTCAGGCTAGAAGCTAGGCAGGAGGCTGGAGTTTTCAGGCTTGAGGCTACTCAAGAGGCTGGAGTCTTCAGGCGTGAGGCTAGGCAGGAGGCTGGAGTCTTCAGGCTTGAGGCTAAGCAGGAGGCTTGAGTCCTCAGGCTTGAGGCTAGGCAGGAGGCTGGAGTCTTCATGCTTGAGGCTAGCAGAAGGCTGGAGTCTTCAGGCTTGAGGCTAAGCAGGAGGCTTGAGTCTTCAGGCTAGAGGCTAGGCAGGAGGCTGGTGTTTTCAGGCATCAGGATTGGCAGGAGGCTGGAGTATTCAGGATCGTGGCTATGCAGGAGGCTGGATTCCTCAGGTTTGTGGCTAGGCAGGAGGCTGCAGTCTTCAGGCTTGAGGCTAGGCAGGAGGATAAAGTCTTCAGGCCTGAATCTAGGCAGGAGGCTAGAGTCTTCAGGTTTGAGGTTAGGCAGGAGGCTGGAGTGTTTAGGCTTGAGGCTAGGCAGGAGATTGGAGTCTTCAGGCTTGAAGCTAGGCAGGAGGCTGGAGTCTTCACGTTAGAGGTGAAGCAGGAGGCAGGAGTCTTCCGACTAGAGGCTAGGCAGGAGGCTGGACTCTTCAGGCTTGAGGCTTGGCAGGAGGATAGAGTCTTCAGGCCTGAATCCAGGCAGGAGGCTAGAGTCTTCAGGCTTGAGGCTAGGCAGGAGGCTGGAGTGTTTAGGCTTGAGGCTAGGCAGGAGACTGGAGTCTTCAGGCTTGAGGCTAGGCAGGAGCCTGGAGTCTTCAGGCTTGAGGCTAGGCAGGAGGGTTGAGTCCTTAGGCTTGAGGCTAGGCAGGAGGCTGGAGTCTTCATGCTTGAGACTAGGCAGGAGGCTGTAGTCTTCAGGATTGAGGCGGGGCAGGAGGCTGGTGCCTACAGGCTTTAGGCTAGGAAGGAGGCTGGAGTATTCAGGATTGAGGCTAGGCAGGAGGCTGGAGCCTTCAGGCGTGAGGCTAGGCAGGAGGCTGGAGTCTTCAGGCTTGAGGCTAAGCAGGAGGCTGCTGCCTCTAGGCTTTAGGCTACGAAGGAGGCTGGAAAAATTCAGGTTTGAGGCTAGGCAGGAGGCTGGAGTCTTCAAGCATCAGGATAGGCAGGAAGCTGGAGTCTTCAGGCTGGTGTCTATGCAGGAGGCTGGATTCTTCAGGTTTGTGGCTAGGCAGGAGGCTAGAGTCTTCAGGCGTGAGGCCAGGCAGGAGGCTAGGGTCTTCAGGCCTGAATCTAGGCAGGAGGCTAGAGTCTTCAGGCTTGAGGCTAGGCAGGAGGCTGGAGTGTTTAGGCTTGAGGATAGGCAGGATACTGGAGTCTTCAGGTTTGAGGCTAGGCAGGAGGCTGGAGTCTTCAGGTTAGAGGTGAAGCAGGAGGCTGGAGTCTTCAGGCATGAGTCTAGGCAGGAGGCTGGAGTCTTCAGGCTTGAGGCTAAGCAGGAGGCTTAAGTCCTCAGGCTTGAGCCTGGGCAGGAGGCTGGAGTCTTCATGCTTGAGGCTAGGCAGAAGGCTGGAGTCTTCAGGATTCAGGCTAGGCAGGAGTCTGGTGCCTTCAGGCTTTAGGCTAGGAAGGAGGCTAGAGTCTTCAGGCTTGATGCTAGGCAGGAGGCTGGAGTGTTTAGGCTTGAGGCTAGGCAGGAGACTGGGGTCTTAAGGTTTGAGGCTAGGCAGGAGGCTGGAGTCTTCAGGTTAGAGGTGAAGCAGCGGGCTGGAGTCTTCCGACTAGAGGCTAGGCAGGAGGATGGAGTCTTCAGACTTGAGGCTAGGCTGGAGGCTGGAGTATTCAGGCTAGAAGCCAGGCAGGAGGCTGGAGTTTTCAGGCTTGAGGCTGCGCAAGAGGCTGGAGTCTTCAGGCGTGAGGCTAGGCAGGAGGCTGGAGTCTTCAGGCTTGAGGCTAAGCAGGAGGCTTGAGCCCTCAGGCTTGAGGCTAGGCAGGAGGCTGGTGTTTTCAGGCAATAGGATAGGCAGGAGGCTGGAGTCTTCATGCTTGAGGCTAGGCAGAAGGCTGGAGTCTTCAGGATTGAGGCTAGGCAGGAGGCTGGAGTCTTCAGGCTTGAGGCTAGGCAGGAGGGTTGAGTCCTCAGGCTTGAGGCTAGGCAGGAGGCTGGAGTCTTCATGCTTGAGACTAGGCAGGAGGCTGTAGTCTTCAGGATTGAGGCGGGGCAGGAGGCTGATGCCTTCAGGCTTTAGGCTAGGAAGGAGGCTGGAGTATTCAGGATTGAGGCTAGGCAGGAGGCTGGAGCCTTCAGGCGTGAGGCTAGGCAGGAGTCTGGGGTCTTCAGGATTGAGGCTAGGCAGGAGGCTGGAGACTTCAGGCTTGAGGCTAAGCAGGAGGCTTGAGTCTTCAGGCTAGAGGCTAGGCAGGAGGCTGGTGTTTTCAGGCAATAGGATAGGCAGGAAGCTGGAGTCTTCAGGCTGGTGGCTATGCAGCAGGCCGGATTTTTCAAGTTTGTGGCTCGGCAGGAGGCTGGAGTCTTCAGGCTTGAGGCTAGGCAGGAGGCTGGAATGTTTAGGCTTGAGGCTAGGCAAGAGACTGGAGTCTTCAGGTTTGAGGCTAGGCAGGAGGCTGGAGTCTTCAGGTTAGAGGTGAAGCAGGAGGCTGGAGTCTTCCGACTAGAGGCTAGGCAGGAGGCTGGAGTCTTCAGACTTGCGGCTAGGCTGTAGGCTGGAGTATTCAGGCTAGAAGCTAGGCAGGAGGCTGGAGTTTTCAGGCCTGAGGCTACGCAAGAGGCTGCAGTCTTCAGGATTGAGGCTAGGCAGGAGGCTGGAGTATTCATGCTTGAGACTAGGCAGGAGGCTGTAGTCTTCAGGATTGAGGCTAGGCAGGAGGCTGGAGCCTTCAGGCGTGAGGCTAGGCAGGAGGCTGGAGTCTTCAGTCTTGAGGCTAGGCAGGAGGCTGGAGTGTTTAGGCTTGAGGCTAGGCAGGAGACTGGGGTCTTCAGGTTTGAGGCTAGGCAGGAGGCTAGAGCCTTCTGGCTTGATGCTGGAGTCTTCAGGCTAGACGCTAGTCAGGAGACTGTAGGCTTCAGGCTAGAGGCTAGGCAGGAGTCTGCAGTTTTCAGGTTGGAGGCTAGGCAGGAGGCTGCAGTATTCAGGCTGGAGGCTAGGCAGGAGGCTGCAGTCTTCAGGCTAGATACTAGGCATGATGTTGGAGTCGTCCTGATTGAGGCTAGGCAGGAGGATGGAGACTTCAGGCTTGTGCCAAAGCAGGAGTCTAGGGTCTTCAGGATTTAGGCCAGGCAGGAGGCTGGAGCCTTCAGGCTTGAGGGTAAGTAGGAGGTTTGATTCTTCAAGCGTGAGGCTAGGCAGGAGGCTGGAGTCTTCAGGCTTGAGGATGAGCAGGAGGCTTGAGACTTCAGGCTAGAGGCTAGGCAGGAGGCTGGTGTTTTCAGGCATCAGGATAGGCAGGAAGCTGGAGTCTTCAGGCTGGTGGCTATGCAGCAGGCCGGATTCTTCAAGTTTGTGGCTCGGCAGGAGGCTGGAGTCTTCAGGCTTGAGGCTAGGCAGGAGGCTAGGGTCTTCAGGCCTGAATCTAGGCAGGAGGCTGGACTCTTCAGGCTTGAGGCTAGGCAGGAGGCTGGAATGTTTAGGCTTGAGGCTAGGCAGGAGACTGGAGTCTTCAGGTTTGAGGCTAGGCAGGAGGCTGGAGTCTTCAGGTTAGAGGTGAAGCAGGAGGCTGGAGTCTTCCGACTAGAGGCTAGGCAGGAGGCTGGAGTCTTCAGACTTGCGGCTAGGCTGTAGGCTGCAGTATTCAGGCTGGGAACTAGGCAGGAGGCTGGAGCTTTCAGGCGTGATGCTAGGCAGGAGGCTGGAGTCTTCAGGCTTGAGGCTAAGCAGGAGGTTTGAGTCTTCAGGCTAGAGGCGAGGCAGGAGGCTGGTGTTTTCAGGCATCAGGATAGGCAGGAAGCTGGAGTATTCAGGATCGTGGCTATGCAGGAGGCTGGATTCCTCAGGTTTGTGGCTAGGCAGGAGGCTGGAGTCTTCAGGCTTGAGGCTAGGCAGGAGGATAAAGTCTTCAGGCCTGAATCTAGGCAGGAGGCTAGAGTCTTCAGGCTTGAGGTTAGGCAGGAGGCTGGAGTGTTTAGGCTTGAGGCTAGGCAGGAGATTGGAGTCTTCAGGCTTGAGGCTAGTCAGGAGGCTGGAGTCTTCAGGTTAGAGGTGAAGCAGGAGGCTGGAGTCTTCCGACTAGAGGCTAGGCAGGAGGCTGGACTCTTCAGGCTTGAGGCTTGGCAGGAGGATGGAGTCTTCAGGACTGAAACCAGGCAGGAGGCTAGAGTCTTCAGGCTTGAGGCTAGGCAGGAGGCTGGAGTGTTTAGGCTTGAGGCGAGGCAGGAGACTGGAGTCTTCAGGCTTGAGGCTAGGCAGGAGGGTGGAGTCTTCAGGTTAGAGGTGAAGCAGCAGGCTGGAGTCTTCCGACTAGAGGCTAGGCAGGAGGCTGGAGTCTTCAGACTTGAGGCTACGCTGGAGGCTGGAGTATTCAGGCTAGAAGCTAGGCAGGAGGCTGGAGTTTTCAGGCTTGAGGCTACTCAAGAGGCTGGAGTCTTCAGGCGTGAGGCTAGGCAGGAGGCTGGAGTCTTCAGGCTTGAGGCTAAGCAGGAGGCTTGAGTCCTCAGGCTTGAGGCTAGGCAGGAGGCTGGAGTCTTCATGCTTGAGGCTAGCAGAAGGCTGGAGTCTTCAGGCTTGAGGCTAAGCAGGAGGCTTGAGTCTTCAGGCTAGAGGCTAGGCAGGAGGCTGGTGTTTTCAGGCATCAGGATTGGCAGGAGGCTGGAGTATTCAGGATCGTGGCTATGCAGGAGGCTGGATTCCTCAGGTTTGTGGCTAGGCAGGAGGCTGGAGTCTTCAGGCTTGAGGCTAGGCAGGAGGATAAAGTCTTCAGGCCTGAATCTAGGCAGGAGGCTAGAGTCTTCAGGTTTGAGGTTAGGCAGGAGGCTGGAGTGTTTAGGCTTGAGGCTAGGCAGGAGATTGGAGTCTTCAGGCTTGAAGCTAGGCAGGAGGCTGGAGTCTTCACGTTAGAGGTGAAGCAGGAGGCAGGAGTCTTCCGACTAGAGGCTAGGCAGGAGGCTGGACTCTTCAGGCTTGAGGCTTGGCAGGAGGATAGAGTCTTCAGGCCTGAATCCAGGCAGGAGGCTAGAGTCTTCAGGCTTGAGGCTAGGCAGGAGGCTGGAGTGTTTAGGCTTGAGGCTAGGCAGGAGACTGGAGTCTTCAGGCTTGAGGCTAGGCAGGAGCCTGGAGTCTTCAGGCTTGAGGCTAGGCAGGAGGGTTGAGTCCTTAGGCTTGAGGCTAGGCAGGAGGCTGGAGTCTTCATGCTTGAGACTAGGCAGGAGGCTGTAGTCTTCAGGATTGAGGCGGGGCAGGAGGCTGGTGCCTACAGGCTTTAGGCTAGGAAGGAGGCTGGAGTATTCAGGATTGAGGCTAGGCAGGAGGCTGGAGCCTTCAGGCGTGAGGCTAGGCAGGAGGCTGGAGTCTTCAGGCTTGAGGCTAAGCAGGAGGCTGCTGCCTCTAGGCTTTAGGCTACGAAGGAGGCTGGAAAAATTCAGGTTTGAGGCTAGGCAGGAGGCTGGAGTCTTCAAGCATCAGGATAGGCAGGAAGCTGGAGTCTTCAGGCTGGTGTCTATGCAGGAGGCTGGATTCTTCAGGTTTGTGGCTAGGCAGGAGGCTAGAGTCTTCAGGCGTGAGGCCAGGCAGGAGGCTAGGGTCTTCAGGCCTGAATCTAGGCAGGAGGCTAGAGTCTTCAGGCTTGAGGCTAGGCAGGAGGCTGGAGTGTTTAGGCTTGAGGATAGGCAGGATACTGGAGTCTTCAGGTTTGAGGCTAGGCAGGAGGCTGGAGTCTTCAGGTTAGAGGTGAAGCAGGAGGCTGGAGTCTTCAGGCATGAGTCTAGGCAGGAGGCTGGAGTCTTCAAGCTTGAGGCTAAGCAGGAGGCTTAAGTCCTCAGGCTTGAGCCTGGGCAGGAGGCTGGAGTCTTCATGCTTGAGGCTAGGCAGAAGGCTGGAGTCTTCAGGATTCAGGCTAGGCAGGAGTCTGGTGCCTTCAGGCTTTAGGCTAGGAAGGAGGCTAGAGTCTTCAGGCTTGATGCTAGGCAGGAGGCTGGAGTGTTTAGGCTTGAGGCTAGGCAGGAGACTGGGGTCTTCAGGTTTGAGGCTAGGCAGGAGGCTGGAGTCTTCAGGTTAGAGGTGAAGCAGCAGGCTGGAGTCTTCCGACTAGAGGCTAGGCAGGAGGATGGAGTCTTCAGACTTGAGGCTAGGCTGGAGGCTGGAGTATTCAGGCTAGAAGCCAGGCAGGAGGCTGGAGTTTTCAGGCTTGAGGCTGCGCAAGAGGCTGGAGTCTTCAGGCGTGAGGCTAGGCAGGAGGCTGGAGTCTTCAGGCTTGAGGCTAAGCAGGAGGCTTGAGCCCTCAGGCTTGAGGCTAGGCAGGAGGCTGGTGTTTTCAGGCAATAGGATAGGCAGGAGGCTGGAGTCTTCATGCTTGAGGCTAGGCAGAAGGCTGGAGTCTTCAGGATTGAGGCTAGGCAGGAGGCTGGAGTCTTCAGGCTTGAGGCTAGGCAGGAGGGTTGAGTCCTCAGGCTTGAGGCTAGGCAGGAGGCTGGAGTCTTCATGCTTGAGACTAGGCAGGAGGCTGTAGTCTTCAGGATTGAGGCGGGGCAGGAGGCTGATGCCTTCAGGCTTTAGGCTAGGAAGGAGGCTGGAGTATTCAGGATTGAGGCTAGGCAGGAGGCTGGAGCCTTCAGGCGTGAGGCTAGGCAGGAGTCTGGGGTCTTCAGGATTGAGGCTAGGCAGGAGGCTGGAGACTTCAGGCTTGAGGCTAAGCAGGAGGCTTGAGTCTTCAGGCTAGAGGCTAGGCAGGAGGCTGGTGTTTTCAGGCAATAGGATAGGCAGGAAGCTGAGTCTTCAGGCTGGTGGCTATGCAGCAGGCCGGATTCTTCAAGTTTGTGGCTCGGCAGGAGGCTGGAGTCTTCAGGCTTGAGGCTAGGCAGGAGGCTGGAATGTTTAGGCTTGAGGCTAGGCAAGAGACTGGAGTCTTCAGGTTTGAGGCTAGGCAGGAGGCTGGAGTCTTCAGGTTAGAGGTGAAGCAGGAGGCTGGAGTCTTCCGACTAGAGGCTAGGCAGGAGGCTGGAGTCTTCAGACTTGCGGCTAGGCTGTAGGCTGGAGTATTCAGGCTAGAAGCTAGGCAGGAGGCTGGAGTTTTCAGGCTTGAGGCTACGCAAGAGGCTGCAGTCTTCAGGATTGAGGCTAGGCAGGAGGCTGGAGTATTCATGCTTGAGACTAGGCAGGAGGCTGTAGTCTTCAGGATTGAGGCTAGGCAGGAGGCTGGAGCCTTCAGGCGTGAGGCTAGGCAGGAGGCTGGAGTCTTCAGTCTTGAGGCTAGGCAGGAGGCTGGAGTGTTTAGGCTTGAGGCTAGGCAGGAGACTGGAGTCTTCAGGCTTGAGGATAGGCAGGAGGCTGGAGTCTTCAGGTTAGAGGTGAAGCAGCAGGCTGGAGTCTTCCGACTAGAGGCTAGGCAGGAGGCTGGAGTCTTCAGACTTGAGGCTAGGCTGGAGGCTGGAGTATTCAGGCTAGAAGCTAGGCAGGAGGCTGGAGTCTTCAGGCTTGAGGCTAAGCAGGAGGCTTGAGTCATCAGGCTTGAGGCTAGGCCGGAGGCTGAAGTCTTCATGCTTGAGGCTAGGCAGGAGGCTGGAGTATTTAGGCTTGAGGCTAGGCAGGAGACTGGAGTCTTCAGGTTTGAGACTAGGCAGGAGTCTGGTGCCTTCAGGCTTTAGGCTAGGAAGGAGGCCAGAGTCTTCAGGCTTGATGCTAGGCAGGAGGCTGGAGTGTTTAGTCTTGAGGCTAGGCAGGAGACTGGGGTCTTCAGGTTTGAGGCTAGGCAGGAGGATGGACTCTTCAGGTTAGAGGTGAAGCAGGAGGCTGGAGTCTTCCGACTAGAGGCTAGGCAGGAGGCTGTAGTCTTCAGACTTGAGGCTAGGCTGGAGGCTGGTGTATTCAGGCTAGAAGCTATGCGGGAGGCTGGAGTCTTCAGGCGTGAGGCTAGGCAGGAGGCTGGAGTCTTCAGGATTGAGACAAGGCAGGAGGGTTGAGTCCTCAGGCTTGAGGAGAGGCAGGAGGCTGGATTCTTCATGCTTCAGACTAGGCAGGAGGCTGTAGTCTTCAGGAATTGAGGCGGGGCAGGAGGCTGGTGCCTTCAGGCTTTAGGCTAGGAAGGAGGCTGGAGTATTCAGGATTGAGGCTTGGCAGGAGGCTGCAGCCTTCAGGCGTGAGGATAGGCAGGAGGTTAGAGTCTTCAGGTTAGAGGTGAAGCAGGAGGCTGGAGTCTTCCGACTAGAGGCTAGGCAGGAGGCTGGAGTCTTCAGACTTGAGGCTAGGCTGGAGGCTGGCGTAATCAGGCTAGAAGCTAGGCAGAAGGCTGGAGTTTTCAGGCTTGAGGCTAGGCTGGAGGCTGGAGCCTTCAGACTTGAGGTTAGACAGGAGGCTAGAGTCTTCAAACTTCAGGCTACGCAAGAGGCTGGAGTCTTCAGGCGTGAGGGTAGGCAGA
The DNA here is from genome assembly GCF_030028105.1 of Mobula birostris. NCBI lineage: Eukaryota > Metazoa > Chordata > Chondrichthyes > Myliobatiformes > Myliobatidae > Mobula > Mobula birostris. Next base: position 43,627 of record NW_027274082.1, read on the forward strand.
AGGCTGGAGTCTTCAGGATTGAGGCTAGGCAGGAGGCTGGTGCCTTCAGGCTTTAGGCTAGGAAGGAGGCTAGAGTTTTCAGGCTTGATGCTAGGCAGGAGGCTGGACTGTTTAGGCTTGAGGCTAGGCAGGAGACTGGGGTCTTCAGGTTTGAGGCTAGGCAGGAGGCTGGAGCCTTCAGGTTACAGGTGAAGCAGGAGGCTGTAGTCTTCAGACTTAGGCTGGAGGCTGGAATATTCAGGGTTGAGGCTAGGCAGGAGGCTGGAGTCTTCAGGCGTGAGGCTACGCAGGAGGCTAGAGTCTTCAGGTTAGAGGTGAAGCAGGAGGCTGGAGTCTTCCGACTAGAGGCTAGGCAGGAGGCTGGACTCTCCAGACTTGAGGCTAGGCTGGAGGCTGGCGTATTCAGGCTAGAGGCTAGGCTGGAGGCTGGCGTATTCAGGCTAGAAGCTAGGCAGCGGGCTGGAGTTTTCAGGCTTGAGGCTAGGCTGGAGGCTGGAGTCTTCAGACTTGAGGTTAGACAGGAGGCTAGAGACTGCAAACTTGAGGCTACGCAGGAGGCTGGAGTCTTCAGGCGTGAGGCTAGGCAGGAGGCTGGAGTCTTCAGGCTTGAGGCTAAGCAGGAGGCTTGAGTCCTCAGGCTTGAGGCTAGGCAGGAGGCTGGAGTCTTCATGCTTGAGGCTAGGCAGGAGGCTGGACTCTTCAGGCTTGAGGCTTGGCAGGAGGATAGAGTCTTCAGACCTGAATCCAGGCAGGAGGCTAGAGTCTTCAGGCTTGAGGCTAGGCAGGAGGCTGGAGTGTTTAGGCTTGAGGCTAGGCAGGAGACTGGAGTCTTCAGGCTTGAGGCTAGGCAGGAGGCTGGAGTCTTCAGGTTAGAGGTGAAGCAGCAGTCTGGAGTCTTCCGACTAGAGGCTAGGCAGGAGGCTGGAGTCTTCAGTCTTGAGGCTAGGCTGGAGGCTGGAGTATTCAGGCTAGAAGCTAGGCAGGAGGCTGGAGTTTTCAGGCTTGAGGCTACGCAAGAGGCTGGAGTCTTCAGGCGTGAGGCTAGGCAGGAGGCTGGATTCTTCAGGCTTGAGGCTAGGCAGGAGGCTGGAGTGTTTAGGCTTGAGGCTAGGCAGGAGACTGGAGTCTTCAGGCTTGAGGCTAGGCAGGAGGCTGGAGTCTTCAGGTTAGAGGTGAAGCAGCAGTCTGGAGTCTTCCGACTACAGGCTAGGCAGGAGGCTGGAGTCTTCAGACCTGAGGCTAGGCTGGCGGCTGGAGTATTCAGGCTAGAATCTATGCAGGAGGCTGGAGTTTTCAGGGTTGAGGCTACGCAGGAGGCTGGAGTCTTCAGGCGTGAGGCTAGGCAGGAGTCTGGATTCTTCAGGCTTGAGGCTAAGCAGGAGGCTTAAGTCCTCAGGCTTGAGCCTAGGCAGGAGGCTGGAGTCTTCATTCTTGAGGCAAGGCAGAAGGCTGGAGTCTTCAGTATTGAGGCTAGGCAGGAGTCTGGTGCCTTCAGCCTTTAGGCTAGGAAGGAGACTAGAGTCTTCAGGCTTGATGCTAGGCAGGAGGCTGGAGTGTTGAGGCTTGATGCTAGGCAGGAGACTGGGTCTTCAGGTTTGAGGCTAGGCAGGAGGATGGAGTCTTCAGGTTAAAGGTGAAGCAGCAGGCTGGAGTCTTCCGACTAGAGGCTAGGCAGGAGGCTGGAGTCTTCAGACTTGAGGCTAGGCTGGAGGCTGGAGTATTCAGGCTAGAAGCCAGGCAGGAGGCTGGAGTTTTCAGGCTTGAGGCTGCGCAAGAGGCTGGAGTCTTCAGACGTGAGGCTAGGCAGGAGGCTGGATTCTTCAGGCTTGAGGCTAGGCAGGAGGCTGGAGTGTTTAGGCTTGAGGCTAGGCAGGAGACTGGAGTCTTCAGCCTTGAGGCTGGGCAGGAGGCTGGAGTCTTCAGGTTAGAGGTGAAGCAGCAGTCTGGAGTCTTCCGACTACAGGCTAGGCAGGAGGCTGGAGTCTTAAGACTTGAGGCTAGGCTGGAGGCTGGAGTATTCAGGCTAGAAGCTAGGCAGGAGGCTGGAGTTTTCAGGCTTGTGGCTACGCAAGAGGTTGGAGTCTTCAGGCGTGAGGCTAGGCAGGAGGCTGGAGTCTTCATGCTTGAGGCTAGGCAGGAGTCTTCAGGATTGAGGCTAGGCTGGAGGCTGGAGTCTTCAGTCTTGAGGCTAGGCAGGAGAGTTGAGTCCTCTGGCTTGAGGCTAGGCAGGAGGCTGGAGTCTTCATGCTTGAGACTAGGCAGGAGGCTGTAGTCTTCAGGATTGAGGCGGGGCAGGAGGCTGGTGCCTTCAGGCTTTAGGCTAGGAAGGAGGCTGGAGTATTCAGGATTGAGGCTAGGCAGGAGGCTGGAGCCTTCAGGCATGAGGCTAGGCAGGAGGCTGGAGTCTTCAGGCTTGAGGCTAAGCAGGAGGCTGGTGCCTTCAGGCTTTAGGCTACGAAGGAGGCTGGAAAAATTCAGGATTGAGGCTAGGCAGGAGGCTGGAGTCTTCAGGCATCAGAATAGGCAGGAAGCTGGAGTCTTCAGGCTGGTGTCTATGCAGGAGGCTGGATTCTTCAGGTTTGTGGCTTGGCAGGAGGCTGGAGTCTTCAGGCTTGAGGCCAGGCAGGAGACTATGGTCTTCAGGCCTGAATCTAGGCAGGAGGCTAGAGTCTTCAGCTTCAGGCTAGGCAGGAGGCTGGAGTGTTTAGGCTTGAGGCTAGGCAGGAGACTGGAGTCTTCAGGCTTGAGGCTAGGCAGGAGGCTGGAGTCTTCAGGTTAGAGGTGAAGCAGCAGTCTGGAGTCTTCCGACTACAGGCTAGGCAGGAGGCTGGGGTCTTAAGACTTGAGGCTAGGCTGGAGGCTTGAGTATTCAGGCTAGAAGCTAGGCAGGAGGCTGGAGTTTTCAGGCTTGAGGCTACGCAAGAGGTTGGAGTCTTCAGGCGTGAGGCTAGGCAGGAGGCTGGAGTCTTCAGGCTTCAGTCTAAGCAGGAGGCTTGAGTCCTCAGGCTTGAGGCTAGGCAGGAGGCTGGAGTCTTCATGCTTGAGGCTAGGCAGGAGTCTTCAGGATTGAAGCTAGGCTGGAGGCTGGATTCTTCAGTCTTGAGGCTAGGCAGGAGAGTTGAGTCCTCTGGCTTGAGGCTAGGCAGGAGGCTGGAGTCTTCATGCTTGAGACTAGGCAGGAGGCTGTAGTCTTCAGGATTGAGGCGGGGCAGGAGGCTGGTGCCTTCAGGCTTTAGGCTAGGAAGGAGGCTGGAGTATTCAGGATTGAGGCTAGGCAGGAGGCTGGAGCCTTCAGGCATGAGGCTAGGCAGGAGGCTGGAGTCTTCAGGCTTGAGGCTAAGCAGGAGGCTGGTGCCATCAGGCTTTAGGCTACGAAGGAGGCTGGAAAAATTCAGGATTGAGGCTAGGCAGGAGTCTGGAGTCTTCAGGCATCAGGATAGGCAGGAAGCTGGAGTCTTCAGGCTGGTGTCTATGCAGGAGGCTGGATTCTTCAGGTTTGTGGCTTGGCAGGAGGCTGGAGTCTTCAGGCTTGAGGCCAGGCAGGAGACTAGGGTCTTCAGGCCTGAATCTAGGCAGGAGGCTAGAGTCTTCAGCTTGAGGCTAGGCAGGAGGCTGGAGTGTTTAGGCTTGAGGCTAGGCAGGAGACTTGAGTCTTCAGGCTTGAGGCTAGGCAGGAGGCTGGAGTCTTCAGGTTAGAGGTGAAGCAGCAGGCTGGAGTCTTCCGACTAGAGGCTAGGCAGGAGGCTGGAGTCTTCAGACTTGAGGCTAGGCTGGAGGCTGGAGTATTCAGGCTAGAAGCTAGGCAGGAGGCTGGAGTCTTCAGGCTTGAGGCTAAGCAGGAGGCTTGAGTCCTCAGGCTTGAGGCTAGGCAGGAGGCTGGAGTCTTCATGCTTGAGGCTAGGCAGAAGGCTGGAGTCTTCAGGATTGAGGCTAGGCAGGAGGCTGGAGTCTTCAGTCTTGAGGCTAGGCAGGAGGGTTGAGTCCTCTGGCTTGAGGCTAGGCAGGAGGCTGGAGTCTTCATGCTTGAGACTAGGCAGGAGGCTGTAGTCTTCAGGATTGAGGCGGGGCAGGAGGCTGGTGCCTTCAGGCTTTAGGCTAGGAAGGAGGCTGGAGTATTCAGGATTGAGGCTAGGCAGGAGGCTGGAGCCTTCAGGCATGAGGCTAGGCAGGAGGCTGGAGTCTTCAGGCTTGAGGCTAAGCAGGAGGCTGGTGCCTTCAGGCTTTAGGCTACGAAGGAGGGTGGAAAAATTCAGGATTGAGGTTAGGCAGGAGGCTGGAGTCTTCAGGTTTGTGGCTAGGCAGGAGGCTGGAGTCTTCAGGCTTGAGGCCAGGCAGGAGGCTAGGGACTTCATGCCTGAATCTTGGCAGGAGGCTAGAGTCTTCAGCTTGAGGCTAGGCAGGAGGCTGGAGTGATAGGCTTGAGGCTAGGCAGGAGACTGGAGCCTTCAGGTTTGAGGCTCGGCAGGAGGCTGGAGTCTTCAGGTTAGAGGTGAAGCAGGAGGCTGGAGTCTTCCGACTAGAGGCTAGGCAGGAGGCTGGAGCCTTCAGACTTGCAGCTTGGCTGTAGGCTTGAGTATTCAGGCTAGAATCTAGGCAGGAGGCTGGAGTTTTCAGGGTTGAGGCTACGCAGGAGGCTGGAGTCTTCAGGCGTGAGGCTAGGCAGGAGGCTGGATTCTTCAGGCTTGAGGCTAAGCAGGAGGCTTAAGTCCTCAGGCTTGAGCCTAGGCAGGAGGCTGGAGTCTTCATTCTTGAGGCAAGGCAGAAGGCTGGAGTCTTCAGTATTGAGGCTAGGCAGGAGTCTGGTGCCTTCAGCCTTTAGGCTAGGAAGGAGACTAGAGTCTTCAGACTTGATGCTAGGCAGGAGGCTGGAGTGTTTAGGCTTGACGCTAGGCAGGAGGCTGGAGTCTTCAGGCTTGAGGCTAAGCAGGAGGCTGGTGCCTTCAGGCTTTAGGCTACGAAGGAGGGTGGAAAAATTCAGGATTGAGGTTAGGCAGGAGGCTGGAGTCTTCAGGTTTGTGGCTAGGCAGGAGGCTGGAGTCTTCAGGCTTGAGGCCAGGCAGGAGGCTAGGGACTTCATGCCTGAATCTTGGCAGGAGGCTAGAGTCTTCAGCTTGAGGCTATTCAGGAGGCTGGAGTGATAGGCTTGAGGCTAGGCAGGAGACTGGAGCCTTCAGGTTTGAGGCTCGGCAGGAGGCTGGAGTCTTCAGGTTAGAGGTGAAGCAGGAGGCTGGAGTCTTCCGACTAGAGGCTAGGCAGGAGGCTGGAGCCTTCAGACTTGCAGCTTGGCTGTAGGCTTGAGTATTCAGGCTAGAATCTAGGCAGGAGGCTGGAGTTTTCAGGGTTGAGGCTACGCAGGAGGCTGGAGTCTTCAGGCGTGAGGCTAGGCAGGAGGCTGGATTCTTCAGGCTTGAGGCTAAGCAGGAGGCTTAAGTCCTCAGGCTTGAGCCTAGGCAGGAGGCTGGAGTCTTCATTCTTGAGGCAAGGCAGAAGGCTGGAGTCTTCAGTATTGAGGCTAGGCAGGAGTCTGGTGCCTTCAGCCTTTAGGCTAGGAAGGAGACTAGAGTCTTCAGACTTGATGCTAGGCAGGAGGCTGGAGTGTTTAGGCTTGACGCTAGGCAGGAGACTGGGGTCTTCAGGTTTGAGGCTAGGCAGGAGGATGGAGTCTTCAGGTTAGAGGTGAAGCAGCAGGCTGGAGTCTTCCGACTAGAGGCTAGGCAGGAGGCTGGAGTCTTCAGACTTGAGGCTAGGCTGGAGGCTGGAGTATTCAGGCTAGAAGCCAGGCAGGAGGCTGGAGTTTTCAGGCTTGAGGCTGCGCAAGAGGCTGGAGTCTTCAGACGTGAGGCTAGGCAGGAGGCTGGAGTCTTCAGGCTTGAGGCTAAGCAGGAGGCTTGAGTCCTCAGGCTTGAGGCTAGGCAGGAGGCTGGAGTCTTCATGCTTGAGGCTAGGCAGAAGGCTGGAGTCTTCAGGATTGAGGCTAGGCAGGAGGCTGGAGTCTTCAGGCTTGAGGCTAGGCAGGAGGGTTGAGTCCTCAGGCTTGAGGCTAGGCAGGAGGCTGGAGTCTTCATGCTTGAGACTAGGCAGGAGGCTGGAGTCTTCAGGCGTGAGGCTACGCAGGAGGCTAGAGTCTTCAGGTTAGAGGCTAGGCAGGAGGCTGGATTCTTCAGGCTTGAGGCTAAGCAGGAGGCTTAAGTCCTCGGGCTTGAGCCTAGGCAGGAGGCTGGAGTCTTCATTCTTGAGGCAAGGCAGAAGGCTGGAGTCTTCAGGCTTGAGGCTAGGCAGGAGGCTGGAGTCTTCAGGTTAGAGGTGAAGCAGCAGGCTGGAGTCTTCCGACTAGAGGCTAGGCAGGAGGCTGGAGACTTCAGACTTGAGGCTAGGCTGGAGGCTGGAGTATTCAGGCTAGAAGCTAGGCAGGAGGCTGGAGTCTTCAGGCTTGAGGCTAAGCAGGAGGCTTGAGTCCTCAGGCTTGAGGCTAGGCAGGAGGCTGGAGTCTTCATGCTTGAGGCTAGGCAGAAGGCTGGAGTCTTCAGGATTGAGGCTAGGCAGGAGGCTGGAGCCTTCAGGCATGAGGCTAGGCAGGAGGCTGGAGTCTTCAGGCTTGAGGCTTAGCAGGAGGCTGGTGCCTTCAGGCTTTAGGCTACGAAGGAGGCTGGAAAAATTCAGGATTGAGGCTAGGCAGGAGGCTGGAGTCTTCAGGCATCAGAATAGGCAGGAAGCTGGAGTCTTCAGGCTGGTGTCTATGCAGGAGGCTGGATTCTTCAGGTTTGTGGCTTGGCAGGAGGCTGGAGTCTTCAGGCTTGAGGCCAGGCAGGAGACTAGGGTCTTCAGGCCTGAATCTAGGCAGGAGGCTAGAGTCTTCAGCTTCAGGCTAGGCAGGAGGCTGGAGTGTTTAGGCTTGAGGCTAGGCAGGAGACTGGAGTCTTCAGGCTTGAGGCTAGGCAGGAGGCTGGAGTCTTCAGGTTAGAGGTGAAGCAGCAGTCTGGAGTCTTCTGACTACAGGCTAGGCAGGAGGCTGGAGTCTTAAGACTTGAGGCTAGGCTGGAGGCTTGAGTATTCAGGCTAGAAGCTAGGCAGGAGGCTGGAGTTTTCAGGCTTGAGGCTACGCAAGAGGTTGGAGTCTTCAGGCGTGAGGCTAGGCAGGAGGCTGGAGTCTTCAGGCTTCAGTCTAAGCAGGAGGCTTGAGTCCTCAGCCTTGAGGCTAGGCAGGAGGCTGGAGTCTTCATGCTTGAGGCTAGGCAGGAGTCTTCAGGATTGAAGCTAGGCTGGAGGCTGGAGTCTTCAGTCTTGAGGCTAGGCAGGAGAGTTGAGTCCTCTGGCTTGAGGCTAGGCAGGAGGCTGGAGTCTTCAGGTTAGAGGTGAAGCAGCAGGCTGGAGTCTTCCGACTAGAGGCTAGGCAGGAGGCTGGAGTCTTCAGACTTGAGGCTAGGCTGGAGGCTGGAGTATTCAGGCTAGAAGCTAGGCAGGAGGCTGGAGTCTTCCGGCTTGAGGCTAAGCAGGAGGCTTGAGTCCTCAGGGTTGAGGCTAGGCAGGAGGCTGGAGTCTTCATGCTTGAGGCTAGGCAGAAGGCTGGAGTCTTCAGGATTGAGGCTAGGCAGGAGGCTGGAGTCTTCAGTCTTGAGGCTAGGCAGGAGGGTTGAGTCCTCTGGCTTGAGGCTAGGCAGGAGGCTGGAGTCTTCATGCTTGAGACTAGGCAGGAGGCTGTAGTCTTCTGGATTGAGGCGGGGCAGGAGGCTGGTGCCTTCAGGCTTTAGGCTAGGAAGGAGGCTGGAGTATTCAGGATTGAGGCTAGGCAGGAGGCTGGAGCCTTCAGGCATGAGGCTAGGCAGGAGGCTGGAGTCTTCAGGCTTGAGGCTAAGCAGGAGGCTGGTGCCTTCAGGCTTTAGGCTACGAAGGAGGGTGGAAAAATTCAGGATTGAGGTTAGGCAGGAGGCTGGAGTCTTCAGGTTTGTGGCTAGGCAGGAGGCTGGAGTCTTCAGGCTTGAGGCCAGGCAGGAGGCTAGGGTCTTCAGGCCTGAATCTTGGCAGGAGGCTAGAGTCTTCAGCTTGAGGCTAGGCAGGAGGCTGGAGTGTTTAGGCTTGAGGCTAGGCAGGAGACTGGAGTCTTCAGGTTTGAGGCTCGGCAGGAGGCTGGAGTCTTCAGGTTAGAGGTGAAGCAGGAGGCTGGAGTCTTCCGACTAGAGGCTAGGCAGGAGGCTGGAGCCTTCAGACTTGCAGCTTGGCTGTAGGCTTGAGTATTCAGGCTAGAATCTAGGCAGGAGGCTGGAGTTTTCAGGGTTGAGGCTACGCAGGAGGCTGGAGTCTTCAGGCGTGAGGCTAGGCAGGAGGCTGGATTCTTCAGGCTTGAGGCTAAGCAGGAGGCTTAAGTCCTCAGGCTTGAGCCTAGGCAGGAGGCTGGAGTCTTCATTCTTGAGGCAAGGCAGAAGGCTGGAGTCTTCAGTATTGAGGCTAGGCAGGAGTCTGGTGCCTTCAGCCTTTAGGCTAGGAAGGAGACTAGAGTCTTCAGACTTGATGCTAGGCAGGAGGCTGGAGTGTTTAGGCTTGACGCTAGGCAGGAGACTGGGGTCTTCAGGTTTGAGGCTAGGCAGGAGGATGGAGTCTTCAGGTTAGAGGTGAAGCAGCAGGCTGGAGTCTTCCGACTAGAGGCTAGGCAGGAGGCTGGAGTCTTCAGACTTGAGGCTAGGCTGGAGGCTGGAGTATTCAGGCTAGAAGCCAGGCAGGAGGCTGGAGTTTTCAGGCTTGAGGCTGCGCAAGAGGCTGGAGTCTTCAGACGTGAGGCTAGGCAGGAGGCTGGAGTCTTCAGGCTTGAGGCTAAGCAGGAGGCTTGAGTCCTCAGGCTTGAGGCTAGGCAGGAGGCTGGAGTCTTCATGCTTGAGGCTAGGCAGAAGACTGGAGTCTTCAGGATTGAGGCTAGGCAGGAGGCTGGAGTCTTCAGGCTTGAGGCTAGGCAGGAGGGTTGAGTCCTCAGGCTTGAGGCTAGGCAGGAGGCTGGAGTCTTCATGCTTGAGACTAGGCAGGAGGCTGGAGTCTTCAGGCGTGAGGCTACGCAGGAGGCTAGAGTCTTCAGGTTAGAGGCTAGGCAGGAGGCTGGATTCTTCAGGCTTGAGGCTAAGCAGGAGGCTTAAGTCCTCGGGCTTGAGCCTAGGCAGGAGGCTGGAGTCTTCATTCTTGAGGCAAGGCAGAAGGCTGGAGTCTTCAGGCTTGAGGCTAGGCAGGAGGCTGGAGTCTTCAGGTTAGAGGTGAAGCAGCAGGCTGGAGTCTTCCGACTAGAGGCTAGGCAGGAGGCTGGAGACTTCAGACTTGAGGCTAGGCTGGAGGCTGGAGTATTCAGGCTAGAAGCTAGGCAGGAGGCTGGAGTCTTCAGGCTTGAGGCTAAGCAGGAGGCTTGAGTCCTCAGGCTTGAGGCTAGGCAGGAGGCTGGAGTCTTCATGCTTGAGGCTAGGCAGAAGGCTGGAGTCTTCAGGATTGAGGCTAGGCAGGAGGCTGGAGCCTTCAGGCATGAGGCTGGGCAGGAGGCTGGAGTCTTCAGGCTTGAGGCTTAGCAGGAGGCTGGTGCCTTCAGGCTTTAGGCTACGAAGGAGGCTGGAAAAATTCAGGATTGAGGCTAGGCAGGAGGCTGGAGTCTTCAGGCATCAGAATAGGCAGGAAGCTGGAGTCTTCAGGCTGGTGTCTATGCAGGAGGCTGGATTCTTCAGGTTTGTGGCTTGGCAGGAGGCTGGAGTCTTCAGGCTTGAGGCCAGGCAGGAGACTAGGGTCTTCAGGCCTGAATCTAGGCAGGAGGCTAGACTCTTCAGCTTCAGGCTAGGCAGGAGGCTGGAGTGTTTAGGCTTGAGGCTAGGCAGGAGACTGGAGTCTTCAGGCTTGAGGCTAGGCAGGAGGCTGGAGTCTTCAGGTTAGAGGTGAAGCAGCAGTCTGGAGTCTTCCGACTACAGGCTAGGCAGGAGGCTGGAGTCTTAAGACTTGAGGCTAGGCTGGAGGCTTGAGTATTCAGGCTAGAAGCTAGGCAGGAGGCTGGAGTCTTCAGGCGTGAGGCTAGGCAGGAGGCTGGAGTCTTCAGGCTTCAGTCTAAGCAGGAGGCTTGAGTCCTCAGGCTTGAGGCTAGGCAGGAGGCTGGAGTCTTCATGCTTGAGGCTAGGCAGGAGTCTTCAGGATTGAAGCTAGGCTGGAGGCTGGAGTCTTCAGTCTTGAGGCTAGGCAGGAGAGTTGAGTCCTCTGGCTTGAGGCTAGGCAGGAGGCTGGAGTCTTCATGCTTGAGACTAGGCAGGAGGCTGTAGTCTTCAGGATTGAGGCGGGGCAGGAGGCTGGTGCCTTCAGGCTTTAGGCTAGGAAGGAGGCTGGAGTATTCAGGATTGAGGCTAGGCAGGAGGCTGGAGCCTTCAGGCATGAGGCTAGGCAGGAGGCTGGAGTCTTCAGGCTTGAGGCTAAGCAGGAGGCTGGTGCCATCAGGCTTTAGGCTACGAAGGAGGCTGGAAAAATTCAGGATTGAGGCTAGGCAGGAGGCTGGAGTCTTCAGGCATCAGGATAGGCAGGAAGCTGGAGTCTTGAGGCTGGTGTCTATGCAGGAGGCTGGATTCTTCAGGTTTGTGGCTTGGCAGGAGGCTGGAGTCTTCAGGCTTGAGGCCAGGCAGGAGACTAGGGTCTTCAGGCCTGAATCTAGGCAGGAGGCTAGAGTCTTCAGCTTGAGGCTAGGCAGGAGGCTGAAGTGTTTAGGCTTGAGGCTAGGCAGGAGACTTGAGTCTTCAGGCTTGAGGCTAGGCAGGAGGCTGGAGTCTTCAGGTTAGAGGTGAAGCAGCAGGCTGGAGTCTTCCGACTAGAGGCTAGGCAGGAGGCTGGAGTCTTCAGACTTGAGGCTAGGCTGGAGGCTGGAGTATTCAGGCTAGAAGCTAGGCAGGAGGCTGGAGTCTTCAGGCTTGAGGCTAAGCAGGAGGCTTGAGTCCTCAGGCTTGAGGCTAGGCAGGAGGCTGGAGTCTTCATGCTTGAGGCTAGGCAGAAGGCTGGAGTCTTCAGGATTGAGGCTAGGCAGGAGGCTGGAGTCTTCAGTCTTGAGGCTAGGCAGGAGGGTTGAGTCCTCTGGCTTGAGGCTAGGCAGGAGGCTGGAGTCTTCATGCTTGAGACTAGGCAGGAGGCTGTAGTCTTCAGGATTGAGGCGGGGCAGGAGGCTGGTGCCTTCAGGCTTTAGGCTAGGAAGGAGGCTGGAGTATTCAGGATTGAGGCTAGGCAGGAGGCTGGAGACTTCAGGCATGAGGCTAGGCAGGAGGCTGGAGTCTTCAGGCTTGAGGCTAAGCAGGAGGCTGGTGCCTTCAGGCTTTAGGCTACGAAGGAGGGTGGAAAAATTCAGGATTGAGGTTAGGCAGGAGGCTGGAGTCTTCAGGTTTGTGGCTAGGCAGGAGGCTGGAGTCTTCAGGCTTGAGGCCAGGCAGGAGGCTAGGGTCTTCAGGCCTGAATCTTGGCAGGAGGCTAGAGTCTTCAGCTTGAGGCTAGGCAGGAGGCTGGAGTGTTTAGGCTTGAGGCTAGGCAGGAGACTGGAGTCTTCAGGTTTGAGGCTCGGCAGGAGGCTGGAGTCTTCAGGTTAGAGGTGAAGCAGGAGGCTGGAGTCTTCCGACTAGAGGCTAGGCAGGAGGCTGGAGCCTTCAGACTTGCAGCTTGGCTGTAGGCTTGAGTATTCAGGCTAGAATCTAGGCAGGAGGCTGGAGTTTTCAGGGTTGAGGCTACGCAGGAGGCTGGAGTCTTCAGGCGTGAGGCTAGGCAGGAGGCTGGATTCTTCAGGCTTGAGGCTAAGCAGGAGGCTTAAGTCCTCAGGCTTGAGCCTAGGCAGGAGGCTGGAGTCTTCATTCTTGAGGCAAGGCAGAAGGCTGGAGTCTTCAGTATTGAGGCTAGGCAGGAGTCTGGTGCCTTCAGCCTTTAGGCTAGGAAGGAGACTAGAGTCTTCAGACTTGATGCTAGGCAGGAGGCTGGAGTGTTTAGGCTTGACGCTAGGCAGGAGACTGGAGTCTTCAGGCTTGAGGCTAAGCAGGAGGATGGTGCCTTCAGGCTTTAGGCTACGAAGGAGGGTGGAAAAATTCAGGATTGAGGTTAGGCAGGAGGCTGGAGTCTTCAGGTTTGTGGCTAGGCAGGAGGCTGGAGTCTTCAGGCTTGAGGCCAGGCAGGAGGCTAGGGTCTTCAGGCCTGAATCTTGGCAGGAGGCTAGAGTCTTCAGCTTGAGGCTAGGCAGGAGGCTGGAGTGTTTAGGTTTGAGGCTAGGCAGGAGACTGGAGTCTTCAGGTTTGAGGCTCGGCAGGAGGCTGGAGTCTTCAGGTTAGAGGTGAAGCAGGAGGCTGGAGTCTTCCGACTAGAGGCTAGGCAGGAGGCTGGAGCCTTCAGACTTGCAGCTTGGCTGTAGGCTTGAGTATTCAGGCTACAATCTAGGCAGGAGGCTGGAGTTTTCAGGGTTGAGGCTACGCAGGAGGCTGGAGTCTTCAGGCGTGAGGCTAGGCAGGAGGCTGGATTCTTCAGGCTTGAGGCTAAGCAGGAGGCTTAAGTCCTCAGGCTTGAGCCTAGGCAGGAGGCTGGAGTCTTCATTCTTGAGGCAAGGCAGAAGGCTGGAGCCTTCAGTATTGAGGCTAGGCAGGAGTCTGGTGCCTTCAGCCTTTAGGCTAGGAAGGAGACTAGAGTCTTCAGACATGATGCTAGGCAGGAGGCTGGAGTGTTTAGGCTTGACGCTAGGCAGGAGACTGGGGTCTTCAGGTTTGAGGCTAGGCAGGAGGATGGAGTCTTCAGGTTAGAGGTGAAGCAGCAGACTGGAGTCTTCCGACTAGAGGCTAGGCAGGAGGCTGGAGTCTTCAGACTTGAGGCTAGGCTGGAGGCTGGAGTATTCAGGCTAGAAGCCAGGCAGGAGGCTGGAGTTTTCAGGCTTGAGGCTGCGCAAGAGGCTGGAGTCTTCATGCTTGAGGCTAGGCAGAAGGCTGGAGTCTTCAGGATTGAGGCTAGGCAGGAGGCTGGAGTCTTCAGGCTTGAGGCTGGGCAGGAGGGTTGAGTCCTCAGGCTTGAGGCTAGGCAGGAGGCTGGAGTCTTCATGCTTGAGACTAGGCAGGAGGCTGTAGTCTTCAGGATTGAGGCGGGGCAGGAGGCTGGTGCCTTCAGACTTTAGGCTAGGAAGGAGGCTGGAGTATTCAGGATTGAGGCTAGGCAGGAGGCTGGAGCCTTCAGGCGTGAGGCTAGGCAGGAGTCTGGGGTCTTCAGGATTGAGGCTAGGCAGGAGGCTGCAGCCTTCAGGCTTGAGGGTAAGCAGGAGGTTTGATTCTTCAAGCGTGCGGCTAGGCAGGAGGCTGGAGTCTTCAGGCTAGAGGCTAGGCAGGAGGCTGGTGTTTTCAGGCATTAGGATAGGCAGGAAGCTGGAGTCTTCAGGCTGGTGGCTATGCAGCAGGCCGGATTCTTCAAGTTTGTGGCTCGGCAGGAGGCTGGAGTCTTCAGGCTTGAGGCTAGGCAGGAGGCTGGAATGTTTAGGCTTGAGGCTAGGCAGGAGACTGGAGTCTTCAGGTTTGAGGCTAGGCAGGAGGCTGGAGTCTTCAGGTTAGAGGTGAAGCAGGAGGCTGGAGTCTTCCGACTAGAGGCTAGGCAGGAGGCTGGAGTCTTCAGACTTGCGGCTAGGCTGTAGGCTGGAGTATTCAGGCTAGAAGCTAGGCAGGAGGCTGGAGTTTTCAGGCTTCAGGCTACGCAAGAGGCTGGAGTCTTCAGGCTTGAGGCTAAGCAGGAGGCTTGAGTCCTCAGGCTTGAGGCTAGGCAGGAGGCTGGAGTCTTCATGCTTGAGGCTAGGCAGAAGGCTGGAGTCTTCAGGATTGAGGCTAGGCAGGAGGCTGGAGTATTCATGCTTGAGACTAGGCAGGAGGCTGTAGTCTTCAGGATTGAGGCAGGTCAGGAGGCTGGTGCCTTCAGGCTTTAGGCTAGGAAGGAGGCTGGAGTATTCAGGATTGAGGCTAGGCAGGAGGCTGGAGCCTTCAGGCGTGAGGCTAGGCAGGAGGCTGGAGCCTTCAGGCGTGAGGCTATGCAGGAGGCTGGAGTCTTCAGGCTTGAGGCTAGGCAGGAGGCTGGAGTATTCAGGCTAGAAGCTAGGCAGGAGGCTGGAGTTTTCAGGCTTGAGGCTACGCAAGAGGCTGGAGTCTTCAGGCGTGAGGCTAGGCAGGAGGCTGGAGTCTTCAGGCTTGAGGCTAAGCAGGAGGCTTGAGTCATCAGGCTTGAGGCTAGGCAGGAGGCTGGAGTCTTCATGCTTGAGGCTAGGCAGAAGGCTGGAGTCTTCAGGATTGAGGCTAGGCAGGAGGCTGGAGTCTTCAGGCTTGAGGCTAGGCAGGAGGCTGAAGTCTTCAGCTTAGAGGTGAAGCAGGAGGCTGGAGTCTTCCGACTAGAGGCTAGGCAAGAGGCTGGAGTCTTCAGGCTTGAGGCTAAGCAGGAGGCTTGAGTCCTCAGGCTTGAGGCTAGGCAGGAGGCTGGAGTCTTCATGCTTGAGGCTAGGCAGAAGGCTGGAGTCTTCAGGATTCAGGCTAGGCAGGAGGCTGGAGTTTTCATGCTTGAGACTAGGCAGGAGGCTGTAGTCTTCAGGATTGAGGCAGGGCAGGAGGCTGGTGCCTTCAGGCTTTAGGCTAGGAAGGAGGCTGGAGTATTCAGGATTGAGGCTAGGCAGGAGGCTGGAGCCTTCAGGCGTGAGGCTAGGCAGGAGGCTGGAGTCTTCAGGCTTGAGGCTAGGCAGGAGGCTGGAGTATTCAGGCTAGAAGCTAGGCAGGAGGCTGGAGTTTTCAGGCTTGAGGCTACGCAAGAGGCTGGAGTCTTCAGGCGTGAGGCTAGGCAGGAGGCTGGAGTCTTCAGGCTTGAGGCTAAGCAGGAGGCTTGAGTCATCAGGCTTGAGGCTAGGCAGGAGGCTGGAGTCTTCATGCTTGAGGCTAGGCAGAAGGCTGGAGTCTTCAGGATTGAGGCTAGGCAGGAGGCTGGAGTCTTCAGGCTTGAGGCTAGGCAGGAGGCTGAAGTCTTCAGCTTAGAGGTGAAGCAGGAGGCTGGAGTCTTCCGACTAGAGGCTAGGCAGGAGGCTGGAGTCTTCAGACTTGCGGCTAGGCTGTAGGCTGGAGTATTCAGGCTAGGAACTAGGCAGGAGGCTGGAGTTTTCAGGCGTGATGCTAGGCAGGAGGCTGGGGTCTTCAGGTTTGAGGCTAGGCAGGAGGCTGGAGTCTTCAGGTTAGAGGTGAAGCAGGAGGCTGGAGTCTTCCGACTAGAGGCTAGGCAGGAGGCTGGAGTCTTCAGACTTGAGGCTAGGCTGTAGGCTGGAGTATTCAGGCTAGGAACTAGACAGGAGGCTGGGGTTTTCAGGCGTGATGCTAGGCAGGAGGCTGGAGTCTTCAGGCTTGAGGCTAAGCAGGAGGCTTGAGTCTTCAGGCCAGTGGCTAGGCAGGAGGCTGGTGTTTTCAGGCATAAGGATAGGCAGGAAGCTGGAGTATTCAGGCTTGAGGCTAGGCAGGAGGATAAAGTCTTCAGGCCTGAATCTAAGCAGGAGGCTAGAGTCTTCAGGCTTGAGGTTAGGCAGTAGGCTGGGGTGTTTAGGCTTGAGGCTAGGCAGGAGATTGGAGTCTTCAGGCTTGAGGCTAGGCAGGAGGATGGAGTCTTCAGGTTAGAGGTGAAGCAGGAGGCTGGAGTCTTCCGACTAGAGGCTAGGCAGGAGGGAGGTCTCTTCAGGCTTGAGGCTTGGCAGGAGGATAGAGTCTTCAGGCCTGAATCCAGGCAGGAGGCTGGAGTCTTCAGGCTTGAGGCTAGGCAGGAGGCTGGAGTGTTTAGGCTTGAGGCTAGGCAGGAGACTGGAGTCTTCAGGCTTGAGGGTAGGCAGGAGGCTGGAGTCTTCAGGTTAGGGGTGAAACAGCAGGCTGGAGTCTTCCAACTAGAGGCTAGGCAGGAGGCTGGAGTCTTCAGACTTGAGGCTAGGCTGGAGGCTGGAGTATTCAGGCTAGAAGCTAGGCAGGAGGATGGAGTTTTCAGGCTTGAGGCTACGCAAGAGGCTGGAGTCTTCAGGCGTGAGGCTAGGCAGGAGGCTGGAGTCTTCAGGCTTGAGGCTAAGCAGGAGGCTTGAGTCCTCAGGCCTGAGGCTAGGCAGGAGGCTGGAGTCTTCATGCTTGAGGCTAGGCAGAAGGCTGGAGTCTTCAGGATTGAGGCTAGGCAGGAGGATGGAGTCTTCAGGCTTGAGGGTAGGCAGGAGGGTTGAGTCCTCAGGCTTGTGGATAGGCAGGAGGCTGGAGTCTTCATGCTTGAGACTAGGCAGGAGGCTGTAGTCTTCAGGATTGAGGCGGTGCAGGAGGCTGGTGCCTTCAGGCTTTAGGCTAGGAAGGAGGCTGGAGTATTCAGGCTTGAGGCTAGGCAGGAGGCTGGAGCCTTCAGGCGTGAGGCTAGGCAGGAGGCTGGAGTCTTCAGGCTTGAGGCTAAGCAGGAGGCTGGTGCCTTCAGGCTTTAGGCTACGAAGGAAGCTGGAAAAATTCAGGTTTGAGGCTTGGCAGGAGACTGGAGTCTTCAGGCATCAGGACAGGCAGGAAGCTGGAGTCTTCAGGCTGGTGTCTATGCAGGAGGCTGGATTCTTCAGGTTTGTGGCTCGGCAGGAGGCTGGAGTCTTCAGTCTTGAGGCCAGGCAGGAGGCTAGGGTCTTCAGGCCTGAATCTAGGCAGGAGGCTAGAGTCTTCAGGCTTGAGGCTAGGCAGGACGCTGGAGTGTTTAGGCTTGAGGCTAGGCAGAATACTGGAGTCTTCAGGTTTGAGGCTAGGCAGGAGGCTGGAGTCTTCAGGTTATAGGTGAAGCAGGAGGCTGGAGTCTTCAGGCGTGAGGCTAGGCAGGAGGCTGGAGTCTTCAGGCTTGAGGCTAAGCAGGAGGCTTAAGTCCTCAGGCTTGAGCCTAGGCAGGAGGCTGGAGTCTTCATGCTTGAGGCTAGGCAGAAGGCTGGAGTCTTCAGGATTCAGGCTAGGCAGGAGTCTGGTGCCTTCAGGCTTTAGGCTAGGAAGGAGGCTAGAGTCTTCAGGCTTGATGCTAGGCAGGAGGCTGGAGTGTTTAGGCTTGAGGCTAGGCAGGAGACTGGGGTCTTCAGGTTTGAGGCTAGGTAGGAGGCTGGAGTCTTCAGGTTAGAGGTGAAGCAGCAGGCTGGAGTCTTCCGACTAGAGGCTAGGCAGGAGGCTGGAGCCTTCAGACTTGAGGCTAGGCTGGAGGCTGGAGTATTCAGGCTAGAAGCTAGGCAGGAGGCTGGAGTTTTCAGGCTTGAGGCTACGCAAGAGGCTGGAGTCTTCAGGCGTGAGGCTAGGCAGGAGGCTGGAGTCTTCAGGCTTGAGGCTAGGCAGAAGGCTGGAGTCTTCAGGATTGAGGCTAGGCAGGAGGCTGGAGTCTTCAGGCTTGAGGCTAGGTAGGAGGCTGGAGTCTTCAGGTTAGAGGTGAAGCAGCAGGCTGGAGTCTTCAGGCGTGAGGCTAGGCAGGAGGCTGGAGTCTTCAGGCTTGAGGCTAAGCAGGAGGCTTGAGTCCTCAGGCTTGAGGCTAGGCAGGAGGCTGGAGCCTTCAGACTTGCGGCTAAGCTGTAGGCTTGAGTATTCAGGCTAGAAGCTAGGCAGGAGGCTGGAGTCTTCAGGGTTGAGGCTAGGCAGGAGGGTTGAGTCCTCACGCTTGAGGCTAGGCAGGAGGCTGGAGTCTTCATGCTTGAGACTAGGCAGGAGGCTGTAGTCGTCAGGATTGAGGCGCGGCAGGAGGCTGGTGCCTTCAGGCTTTAGGCTAGGAAGGAGGCTGGAGTATTCAGGATTGAGGCTAGGCAGGAGGCTGGAGCCTTCAGGTGTGAGGCTAGGCAGGAGGCTGGAGTCTTCAGGCTTGAGGCTAGGCAGGAGGCTGGAGTGTTTAGGCTTGAGGCTAGGC
The DNA here is from genome assembly GCF_030028105.1 of Mobula birostris. Taxonomy (NCBI): domain Eukaryota; kingdom Metazoa; phylum Chordata; class Chondrichthyes; order Myliobatiformes; family Myliobatidae; genus Mobula; species Mobula birostris. The sequence goes on from NW_027274082.1 coordinate 61,507, forward strand.
AGGAGACTTGAGTCTTCAGGCTTGAGCCTAGGCAGGAGGCTGGAGTCTTCAGGTTAGAGGTGAAGCAGCAGGCTGGAGTCTTCCGACTAGAGGCTAGGCAGGAGGCTGGAGTCTTCAGGCGTGAGGCTAGGCTGGAGGCTGGAGTATTCAGGCTAGAAGCTAGGCAGGAGGCTGGAGTTTTCAGGCTTGAGGCTACGCAAGAGGCTGGAGTCTTCAGGCGTGAGGCTAGGCAGGAGGCTGGAGTCTTCAGCCTTGAGGCTAAGCAGGAGGCTTGAGTCCTCAGGCTTCAGGCCAGGCAGGAGGCTAGGGTCTTCAGGCCTGAATCTAGGCAGGAGGCTAGAGTCTTCAGGCTTGAGGCTAGGCAGGAGGCTGGAGTGTTTAGGCTTGAGGCTAGGCAGGAGACTGGAGTCTTCAGGTCTGAGTCTAGGCAGGAGTCTGGTGCCTTCAGGCTTTAGGCTAGGAAGGAGGCCAGAGTCTTCAGGCTTGATGCTAGGCAGGAGGCTGGAGTGTTTAGGCTTGAGGCTAGGCAGGAGACTGGAGTCTTCAGGCTTGAGGCTCGGCAGGAGGCTGGAATCTTCAGGTTAGAGGTGAAGCAGGAAGCTGGAGTCTTCTGACTAGAGGCTAGGCAGGAGGCTGGAGCCTTCAGACTTGCAGCTAGGCTGTAGGCTTGAGTATTCAGGCTAGAATCTAGGCAGGAGGCTGGAGCTTTCAGGGTTGAGGCTACGCAGGAGGCTGGAGTCTTCAGGCGTGAGGCTAGGCAGGAAGCTGGAGTCTTCAGGCTGGTGTATATGCAGGAGGCTGGATTCTTCAGGTTTGTGGCTAGGCAGGAGACTGGAGTCTTCAGGCTTGAGGCCAGGCAGAAGGCTGGAGTCTTCAGGATTCTGGCTAGGCAGGAGTCTGGTGCCTTCAGGCTTTAGGCTAGGAAGGAGGCTAGAGTCTTCAGGCTTGATGCTAGGCAGGAGGCTGGAGTGTTTAGGCTTGAGGCTAGGCAGGAGACTGGGGTCTTCAGGTTTGAGGCTAGGCAGGAGGCTGGAGTCTTCAGGTTAGAGGTGAAGCAGGAGGCTGGAGTCTTCAGGCGTGAGGCTAGGCAGGAGGCTGGAGTCTTCAGGCTTGAGGCTAAGCAGGAGGCTTAAGTCCTCAGGCTTGAGCCTAGGCAGGAGGCTGGAGTCTTCATGCTTGAGGCTAGGCAGAAGGCTGGAGTCTTCAGGATTCAGGCTAGGCAGGAGTCTGGTGCCTTCAGGCTTTAGGCTAGGAAGGAGGCTAGAGTCTTCAGGCTTGATGCTAGGCAGGAGGCTGGAGTGTTTAGGCTTGAGGCTAGGCAGGAGACTGGGGTCTTCAGGTTTGAGGCTAGGTAGGAGGCTGGAGTCTTCAGGTTAGAGGTGAAGCAGCAGGCTGGAGTCTTCCGACTAGAGGCTAGGCAGGAGGCTGGAGCCTTCAGACTTGAGGCTAGGCTGGAGGCTGGAGTATTCAGGCTAGAAGCTAGGCAGGAGGCTGGAGTTTTCAGGCTTGAGGCTACGCAAGAGGCTGGAGTCTTCAGGCGTGAGGCTAGGCAGGAGGCTGGAGTCTTCAGGCTTGAGGCTAAGCAGGAGGCTTGAGTCCTCAGGCTTGAGGCTAGGCAGGAGGCTGGAGTCTTCATGCTTGAGGCTAGGCAGAAGGCTGGAGTCTTCAGGATTGAGGCTAGGCAGGAGGCTGGAGTCTTCAGGCTTGAGGCTAGGTAGGAGGCTGGAGTCTTCAGGTTAGAGGTGAAGCAGCAGGCTGGAGTCTTCAGGCGTGAGGCTAGGCAGGAGGCTGGAGTCTTCAGGCTTGAGGCTAAGCAGGAGGCTTGAGTCCTCAGGCTTGAGGCTAGGCAGGAGGCTGGAGCCTTCAGACTTGCGGCTAAGCTGTAGGCTTGAGTATTCAGGCTAGAAGCTAGGCAGGAGGCTGGAGTCTTCAGGGTTGAGGCTAGGCAGGAGGGTTGAGTCCTCACGCTTGAGGCTAGGCAGGAGGCTGGAGTCTTCATGCTTGAGACTAGGCAGGAGGCTGTAGTCGTCAGGATTGAGGCGCGGCAGGAGGCTGGTGCCTTCAGGCTTTAGGCTAGGAAGGAGGCTGGAGTATTCAGGATTGAGGCTAGGCAGGAGGCTGGAGCCTTCAGGTGTGAGGCTAGGCAGGAGGCTGGAGTCTTCAGGCTTGAGGCTAGGCAGGAGGCTGGAGTGTTTAGGCTTGAGGCTAGGCAGGAGACTTGAGTCTTCAGGCTTGAGCCTAGGCAGGAGGCTGGAGTCTTCAGGTTAGAGGTGAAGCAGCAGGCTGGAGTCTTCCGACTAGAGGCTAGGCAGGAGGCTGGAGTCTTCAGGCGTGAGGCTAGGCTGGAGGCTGGAGTATTCAGGCTAGAAGCTAGGCAGGAGGCTGGAGTTTTCAGGCTTGAGGCTACGCAAGAGGCTGGAGTCTTCAGGCGTGAGGCTAGGCAGGAGGCTGGAGTCTTCAGCCTTGAGGCTAAGCAGGAGGCTTGAGTCCTCAGGCTTCAGGCCAGGCAGGAGGCTAGGGTCTTCAGGCCTGAATCTAGGCAGGAGGCTAGAGTCTTCAGGCTTGAGGCTAGGCAGGAGGCTGGAGTGTTTAGGCTTGAGGCTAGGCAGGAGACTGGAGTCTTCAGGTCTGAGTCTAGGCAGGAGTCTGGTGCCTTCAGGCTTTAGGCTAGGAAGGAGGCCAGAGTCTTCAGGCTTGATGCTAGGCAGGAGGCTGGAGTGTTTAGGCTTGAGGCTAGGCAGGAGACTGGAGTCTTCAGGCTTGAGGCTCGGCAGGAGGCTGGAATCTTCAGGTTAGAGGTGAAGCAGGAAGCTGGAGTCTTCTGACTAGAGGCTAGGCAGGAGGCTGGAGCCTTCAGACTTGCAGCTAGGCTGTAGGCTTGAGTATTCAGGCTAGAATCTAGGCAGGAGGCTGGAGCTTTCAGGGTTGAGGCTACGCAGGAGGCTGGAGTCTTCAGGCGTGAGGCTAGGCAGGAAGCTGGAGTCTTCAGGCTGGTGTATATGCAGGAGGCTGGATTCTTCAGGTTTGTGGCTAGGCAGGAGACTTGGGTCTTCAGGCTTGAGGCCAGGCAGAAGGCTGGAGTCTTCAGGATTCTGGCTAGGCAGGAGTCTGGTGCCTTCAGGCTTTAGGCTAGGAAGGAGGCTAGAGTCTTCAGGCTTGATGCTAGGCAGGAGGCTGGAGTGTTTAGGCTTGAGGCTAGGCAGGAGACTGGGGTCTTCAGGTTTGAGGCTAGGCAGGAGGCTGGAGTCTTCAGGTTAGAGGTGAAGCAGCAGGCTGGAGCCTTCCGACTAGAGGCTAGGCAGGAGGCTGGAGTCTTCAGACTTCAGGCTAGGCTGGAGGCTGGAGAATTCAGGCTAGAAGCTGGGCAGGAGGCTGGAGTTTTCAGGCTTGAGGCTACGCAAGAGGCTGGAGTCTACAGGATTGAGGCTAGGCAGGAGGCTGGAGTCTTCAGGGTTGAGGCTAGGCAGGAGGGTTGAGTCCTCAGGCTTGAGGCTAGGCAGGAGGCTGGAGTCTTCATGCTTGAGACTAGGCAGGAGGCTGTAGTCGTCAGGATTGAGGCGCGGCAGGAGGCTGGTGCCTTCAGGCTTTAGGCTAGGAAGGAGGCTGGAGTATTCAGGATTGAGGCTAGGCAGGAGGCTGGAGCCTTCAGGCGTGAGGCTAGGTAGGAGGCTGGAGTCTTCAGGCTTGAGGCTAGGCAGGAGGCTGGAGTCTTCAGGTTAGAGGTGAAGCAGCAGGCTGGAGTCTTCCGACTAGAGGCTAGGCAGGTGGCTGGAGTCTTCAGACTTGAGGCTAGGCTGGAGGCTGGAGTATTCAGGCTAGAAGCTAGGCAGGAGGCTGGAGTTTTCAGGCTTGAGGCTACGCAAGAGGCTGGAGTCTTCAGGCGTGAGGCTAGGCAGGAGGCTGGAGTCTTCAGGCTTGAGGCTAAGCAGGAGGCTTGAGTCCTCAGGCTTCAGGCCAGGCAGGAGGCTAGGATCTTCAGGCCTGAATCTAGGCAGGAGGCTAGAGTCTTCAGGCTTGAGGCTAGGCAGGAGGCTGGAGTGTTTAGGCTTGAGGCTAGGCAGGAGACTGGAGTCTTCAGGTTTGAGACTAGGCAGGAGTCTGGTGCCTTCAGGCTTTAGGCTAGGAAGGAGGCCAGAGTCTTCAGGCTTGATGCTAGGCAGGAGGCTGGAGTGTTTAGGCTTGAGGCTAGGCAGGAGACTGGGGTCTTCAGGTTTGAGGCTAGGCAGGAGGATGGACTCTTCAGGTTAGAGGTGAAGCAGGAGGCTGGAGTCTTCCGACTAGAGGCTAGGCAGGAGGCTGTAGTCTTCAGACTTGAGGCTAGGCTGGAGGCTGGTGTATTCAGGCTAGAAGCTAGCCGGGAGTCTAGAGTCTTCAGGCGTGAGGCTAGGCAGGAGGCTGGAGTCTTCAGGCTTGAGGCTAGGCAGGAGGGTTGAGTCCTCAGGCTTGAGGAGAGGCAGGAGGCTGGATTCTTCATGCTTGAGACAAGGCAGGAGGCTGTAGTCTTCAGGAATTGAGGCGGGGCAGGAGGCTGGTGCCTTCAGGCTTTAGGCTAGGAAGGAGGCTGGAGTATTCAGGATTGAGGCTTGGCAGGAGGCTGGAGCCTTCAGGCGTGAGGATAGGCAGGAGGTTAGAGTCTTCAGGTTAGAGGTGAAGCAGGAGGCTGGAGTCTTCCGACTAGAGGCTAGGCAGGAGGCTGGAGTCTTCAGACTTGAGGCTAGGCTGGAGGCTGGCGTAATCAGGCTAGAAGCTAGGCAGAAGGCTGGAGTTTTCAGGCTTGAGGCTAGGCTGGAGGCTGGAGCCTTCAGACTTGAGGTTAGACAGGAGGCTAGAGTCTTCAAACTTGAGGCTACGCAAGAGGCTGGAGTCTTCAGGCGTGAGGGTAGGCAGAAGGCTGGAGTCTTCAGGATTGAGGCTAGGCAGGAGGCTGGTGCCTTCAGGCTTTAGGCTAGGAAGGAGGCTAGAGTTTTCAGGCTTGATGCTAGGCAGGAGGCTGGAGTGTTTAGGCTTGAGGCTAGGCAGGAGACTGGGGTCTTCAGGTTTGAGGCTAGGCAGGAGGCTGGAGTCTTCAGGTTACAGGTGAAGCAGGAGGCTGGTGTCTTCCGACTAGAGGCTAGGCAGGAGGCTGTAGTCTTCAGACTTGAGGCCAGGCTGGAGGCTGGAATATTCAGGGTTGAGGCTAGGCAGGAGGCTGGAGTCTTCAGGCGTGAGGCTACGCAGGAGGCTAGAGTCTTCAGGTTACAGGTGAAGCAGGAGGCTGGAGTCTTCCGACTAGAGGCTAGGCAGGAGGCTGGAGTCTCCAGACTTGAGGCTAGGCTGGAGGCTGGCGTATTCAGGCTAGAAGCTAGGCAGCGGGCTGTAGTTTTCAGGCTTGAGGCTAGGCTGGAGACTGGAGCCTTCAGACTTGAGGTTAGACAGGAGGCTAGAGTCTGCAAACTTGAGGCTACGCAGGAGGCTGGAGTCTTCAGGCGAGAGGCTAGGCAGGAGGCTGGAGTCTTCAGGCTTGAGGCTAAGCAGGAGGCTTGAGTCCTCAGGCTTGAGGCTAGGCGGGAGGCTGGAGTCTTCATGCTTGAGGCTAGGCAGGAGGCTGGACTCTTCAGGCTTGAGGCTTGGCAGGAGGATAGAGTCTTCAGGCCTGAATCCAGGCAGGAGGCTAGAGTCTTCAGGCTTGAGGCTAGGCAGGAGGCTGGAGTGTTTAGGCTTGAGGCTAGGCAGGAGACTGGAGTCTTCAGGCTTGAGGCTAGGCAGGAGGCTGGAGTCTTCAGGTTAGAGGTGAAGCAGCAGTCTGGAGTCTTCCGACTAGAGGCTAGGCAGGAGGCTGGAGTCCTCAGACTTGAGGCTAGGCTGGAGGCTGGAGTATTCAGGCTAGAAGCTAGGCAGGAGGCTGGAGTTTTCAGGCTTGAGGCTACGCAAGAGGCTGGAGTCTTCAGGCGTGAGGCTAGGCAGGAGGCTGGATTCTTCAGGCTTGAGGCTAGGCAGGAGGCTGGAGTGTTTAGGCTTGAGGCTAGGCAGGAGACTGGAGTCTTCAGGATTGAGGCTAGGCAGGAGGCTGGAGCCTTCAGGCGTGAGGATAGGCAGGAGGTTAGAGTCTTCAGGTTAGAGGTGAAGCAGGAGGCTGGAGTCTTCCGACTAGAGGCTAGGCAGGAGGCTGGACTCTTCAGGCTTGAGGCTTGGCAGGAGGATAGAGTCTTCAGGCCTGAATCCAGGCAGGAGGCTAGAGTCTTCAGGCTTGAGGCTAGGCAGGAGACTGGAGTCTTCAGGCTTGAGGCTAGGCAGGAGGCTGGAGTCTTCAGGTTAGAGGTGAAGCAGCAGTCTGGAGTCTTCCGACTAGAGGCTAGGCAGGAGGCTGGAGTCTTCAGACTTGAGGCTAGGCTGGAGGCTGGAGTATTCAGGCTAGAAGCTAGGAAGGAGGCTGGAGTTTTCAGGCTTGAGGCTACGCAAGAGGCTGGAGTCTTCAGGCGTGAGGCTAGGCAGGAGGCTGGATTCTTCAGGCTTGAGGCTAGGCAGGAGGCTGGAGTGTTTAGGCTTGAGGCTAGGCAGGAGACTGGAGTCTTCAGGCTTGAGGCTAGGCAGGAGGCTGGAGTCTTCAGGTTAGAGGTGAAGCAGCAGTCTGGAGTCTTCCGACTACAGGCTAGGCAGGAGGCTGGAGTCTTCAGACTTGAGGCTAGGCTGGAGGCTGGAGTATTCAGGCTAGAAGCTCGGCAGGAGGCTGGAGTTTTCAGGCTTGAGGCTACGCAAGAGGTTGGAGTCTTCAGGCGTGAGGCTAGGCAGGAGGCTGGAGTCTTCAGGCTTGAGTCTAAGCAGGAGGCTTGAGTCCTCAGGCTTGAGGCCAGGCAGGAGGCTAGAGTCTTCATGCTTGAGGCTTGGCAGAAGGCTGGAGTCTTCAGGATTGAGGCTAGGCAGGAGGCTGGAGTCTTCAGGCTTGAGGCAAGGCAGGAGGCTGGAGTCTTCATGCTTGAGACTAGGCAGGAGGCTGTAGTCTTCAGGATTGAGGCGGGGCAGGAGGCTGGTGCCTTCAGGCTTTAGGCTAGGAAGGAGGCTGGAGTATTCAGGATTGAGGCTTGGCAGGAGGCTGGAGCCTTCAGGCGTGAGGATAGGCAGGAGGTTAGAGTCTTCAGGTTAGAGGTGAAGCAGGAGGCTGGAGTCTTCCGACTAGAGGCTAGGCAGGAGGCTGGAGTCTTCAGACTTGAGGCTAGGCTGGAGGCTGGCGTAATCAGGCTAGAAGCTAGGCAGAAGGCTGGAGTTTTCAGGCTTGAGGCTAGGCTGGAGGCTGGAGCCTTCAGACTTGAGGTTAGACAGGAGGCTAGAGTCTTCAAACTTCAGGCTACGCAAGAGGCTGGAGTCTTCAGGCGTGAGGCTAAGCAGGAGGCTTGAGTCCTCAGGCTTGAGGCTAGGCGGGAGGCTGGAGTCTTCATGCTTGAGGCTAGGCAGGAGGCTGGACTCTTCAGGCTTGAGGCTTGGCAGGAGGATAGAGTCTTCAGGCCTGAATCCAGGCAGGAGGCTAGAGTCTTCAGGCTTGAGGCTAGGCAGGAGACTGGAGTCTTCAGGCTTGAGGCTAGGCAGGAGGCTGGAGTCTTCAGGTTAGAGGTGAAGCAGCAGTCTGGAGTCTTCCGACTAGAGGCTAGGCAGGAGGCTGGAGTCTTCAGACTTGAGGCTAGGCTGGAGGCTGGAGTATTCAGGCTAGAAGCTAGGAAGGAGGCTGGAGTTTTCAGGCTTGAGGCTACGCAAGAGGCTGGAGTCTTCAGGCGTGAGGCTAGGCAGGAGGCTGGATTCTTCAGGCTTGAGGCTAGGCAGGAGGCTGGAGTGTTTAGGCTTGAGGCTAGGCAGGAGACTGGAGTCTTCAGGCTTGAGGCTAGGCAGGAGGCTGGAGTCTTCAGGTTAGAGGTGAAGCAGCAGTCTGGAGTCTTCCGACTACAGGCTAGGCAGGAGGCTGGAGTCTTCAGACTTGAGGCTAGGCTGGAGGCTGGAGTATTCAGGCTAGAAGCTCGGCAGGAGGCTGGAGTTTTCAGGCTTGAGGCTACGCAAGAGGTTGGAGTCTTCAGGCGTGAGGCTAGGCAGGAGGCTGGAGTCTTCAGGCTTGAGTCTAAGCAGGAGGCTTGAGTCCTCAGGCTTGAGGCCAGGCAGGAGGCTAGAGTCTTCATGCTTGAGGCTTGGCAGAAGGCTGGAGTCTTCAGGATTGAGGCTAGGCAGGAGGCTGGAGTCTTCAGGCTTGAGGCAAGGCAGGAGGCTGGAGTCTTCATGCTTGAGACTAGGCAGGAGGCTGTAGTCTTCAGGATTGAGGCGGGGCAGGAGGCTGCTGCCTTCAGGCTTTAGGCTAGGAAGGAGGCTGGAGTATTCAGGATTGAGGCTTGGCAGGAGGCTGGAGCCTTCAGGCGTGAGGATAGGCAGGAGGTTAGAGTCTTCAGGTTAGAGGTGAAGCAGGAGGCTGGAGTCTTCCGACTAGAGGCTAGGCAGGAGGCTGGAGTCTTCAGACTTGAGGCTAGGCTGGAGGCTGGCGTAATCAGGCTAGAAGCTAGGCAGAAGGCTGGAGTTTTCAGGCTTGAGGCTAGGCTGGAGGCTGGAGCCTTCAGACTTGAGGTTAGACAGGAGGCTAGAGTCTTCAAACTTCAGGCTACGCAAGAGGCTGGAGTCTTCAGGCGTGAGGGTAGGCAGAAGGCTGGAGTCTTCAGGATTGAGGCTAGGCAGGAGGCTGGTGCCTTCAGGCTTTAGGCTAGAAAGGAGGCTAGAGTTTTCAGGCTTGATGCTAGGCAGGAGGCTGGAGTGTTTCGGCTTGAGGCTAGGCAGGAGACTGGGGTCTTCAGGTTTGAGGCTAGGCAGGAGGCTGGAGTCTTCAGGTTACAGGTGAAGCAGGAGGCTGGTGTCTTCCGACTAGAGGCTAGGCAGGAGGCTGTAGTCTTCAGACTTGAGGCCAGGCTGGAGGCTGGAATATTCAGGGTTGAGGCTAGGCAGGAGGCAGGAGTCTTCAGGCGTGAGGCTACGCAGGAGGCGAGAGTCTTCAGGTTACAGGTGAAGCAGGAGGCTGGAGTCTTCCGACTAGAGGCTAGGCAGGAGGCTGGAGTCTCCAGACTTGAGGCTAGGCTGGAGGCTGGCGTATTCAGGCTAGAAGCTAGGCAGCGGGCTGGAGTTTTCAGGCTTGAGGCTAGGCTGGAGGCTGGAGCCTTCAGACTTGAGGTTAGACAGGAGGCTAGAGACTGCAAACTTGAGGTTACGCAGGAGGCTGGAGTCTTCAGGCGTGAGGCTAGGCAGGAGGCTGGAGTCTTCAGGCTTGAGGCTAAGCAGGAGGCTTGAGTCATCAGGCTTGAGGCTAGGCGGGAGGCTGGAGTCTTCATGCTTGAGGCTAGGCAGGAGGCTGGACTCTTCAGGCTTGAGGCTTGGCAGGAGGATAGAGTCTTCAGGCCTGAATCCAGGCAGGAGGCTAGAGTCTTCAGGCTTGAGGCTAGGCAGGAGGCTGGAGTGTTTAGGCTTGAGGCTAGGCAGGAGACTGGAGTCTTCAGGCTTGAGGCTAGGCAGGAGGCTGGAGTATTCAGGCTAGAAGCTCGGCAGGAGGCTGGAGTTTTCAGGCTTGAGGCTAGGCTGGAGGCTGGAGTATTCAGGCTAGAAGCTCGGCAGGAGGCTGGAGTTTTCAGGCTTGAGGCTACGCAAGAGGCTGGAGTCTTCAGGCGTGAGGCTAGGCAGGAGGCTGGATTCTTCAGGCTTGAGGCTAGGCAGGAGGCTGGAGTGTTTAGGCTTGAGGCTAGGCAGGAGACTGGAGTCTTCAGGCTTGAGGTTAGGCAGGAGGCTGGAGTCTTCAGGTTAGAGGTGAAGCAGCAGTCTGGAGTCTTCCGACTACAGGCTAGGCAGGAGGCTGGAGTCTTCAGACTTGAGGCTAGGCTGGAGGCTGGAGTATTCAGGCTAGAAGCTAGGCAGGAGGCTGGAGTTTTCAGGCTTGAGGCTACGCAAGAGGTTGGAGTCTTCAGGCGTGAGGCTAGGCAGGAGGCTGGAGTCTTCAGGTTTGAGTCTAAGCAGGAGGCTTGAGTCCTCAGGCTTGAGGCCAGGCAGGAGGCTAGAGTCTTCATGCTTGAGGCTTGGCAGAAGGCTGGAGTCTTCAGGATTGAGGCTAGGCAGGAGGCTGGAGTCTTCAGGCTTGAGACTAGGCAGGAGGGTTGACTCCTCAGGCTTGAGGCTAGGCAGGAGGCTGGAGTCTTCATGCTTGAGACTAGGCAGGAGGCTGTAGTCTTCAGGATTGAGGCGGGGCAGGAGGCTGGTGCCTTCAGGCTTTAGGCTAGGAAGGAGGCTGGAGTATTCAGGATTGAGGCTAGGCAGCAGGCTGGAGCCTTCAGGCGTGAGGCTAGGCAGGAGGCTGGAGTCTTCAGGCTTGAGGCTAGGCAGGAGGCTGGAGTGTTTAAGCTTGAGGCTAGGCAGGAGACTTGAGTCTTCAGGCTTGAGGCTAGGCAGGAGGCTGGAGTCTTCAGGTTAGAGGTGAAGCAGCAGGCTGGAGTCTTCCGACTAGAGGCTAGGCAGGAGGCTGGAGTCTTCAGACTTGAGGCTAGGCTGGAGGCTGGCGTAATCAGGCTAGAAGCTAGGCAGAAGGCTGGAGTTTTCAGGCTTGAGGCTAGGCTGGAGGCTGGAGCCTTCAGACTTGAGGTTAGACAGGAGGCAAGAGTCTTCAAACTTCAGGCTACGCAAGAGGCTGGAGTCTTCAGGCGTGAGGGTAGGCAGAAGGCTGGAGTCTTCAGGATTGAGGCTAGGCAGGAGGCTGGTGCCTTCAGGCTTTAGGCTAGGAAGGAGGCTAGAGTTTTCAGGCTTGATGCTAGGCAGGAGGCTGGAGTGTTTCGGCTTGAGGCTAGGCAGGAGACTGGGGTCTTCAGGTTTGAGGCTAGGCAGGAGGCTGGAGTCTTCAGGTTACAGGTGAAGCAGGAGGCTGGTGTCTTCCGACAAGAGGCTAGGCAGGAGGCTGTAGTCTTCAGACTTGAGGCCAGGCTGGAGGCTGGAATATTCAGGGTTGAGGCTAGGCAGGAGACTGGAGTCTTCAGGCGTGAGGCTACGCAGGAGGCTAGAGTCTTCAGGTTACAGGTGAAGCAGGAGGCTGGAGTCTTCCGACTAGAGGCTAGGCAGGAGGCTGGAGTCTCCAGACTTGAGGCTAGGCTGGAGGCTGGCGTATTCAGGCTAGAAGCTAGGCAGCGGGCTGGAGTTTTCAGGCTTGAGGCTAGGCTGGAGGCTGGAGCCTTCAGACTTGAGGTTAGACAGGAGGCTAGAGTCTGCAAACTTGAGGTTACGCAGGAGGCTGGAGTCTTCAGGCGTGAGGCTAGGCAGGAGGCTGGAGTCTTCAGGCTTGAGGCTAAGCAGGAGGCTTGAGTCCTCAGGCTTGAGGCTAGGCGGGAGGCTGGAGTCTTCATGCTTGAGGCTAGGCAGGAGGCTGGACTCTTCAGGCTTGAGGCTTGGCAGGATGATAGAGTCTTCAGGCCTGAATCCAGGCAGGAGGCTAGAGTCTTCAGGCTTGAGGCTAGGCAGGAGGCTGGAGTGTTTAGGCTTGAGGCTAGGCAGGAGACTGGAGTCTTCAGGCTTGAGGCTAGGCAGGAGGCTGGAGTCTTCAGGTTAGAGGTGAAGCAGCAATCTGGAGTCTTCCGACTAGAGGCTAGGCAGGAGGCTGGTGTCTTCAGTCTTGAGGCTAGGCTGGAGGCTGGAGTATTCAGGCTAGAAGCTAGGCAGGAGGCTGGAGTTTTCAGGCTTGAGGCTACGCAAGAGGCTGGAGTCTTCACGCGTGAGGCTAGGCAGGAGGCTGGATTCTTCAGGCTTGAGGCTAGGCAGGAGGCTGGAGTGTTTAGGCTTGAGGCTAGGCAGGAGACTGGAGTCTTCAGGCTTGAGGTTAGGCAGGAGGCTGGAGTCTTCAGGTTAGAGGTGAAGCAGCAGTCTGGAGTCTTCCGACTACAGGCTAGGCAGGAGGCTGGAGTCTTCAGACTTGAGGCTAGGCTGGAGGCTGGAGTATTCAGGCTAGAAGCTAGGCAGGAGGCTGGAGTTTTCAGGCTTGAGGCTACGCAAGAGGTTGGAGTCTTCAGGCGTGAGGCTAGGCAGGAGACTGGAGTCTTCAGGCTTGAGTCTAAGCAGGAGGCTTGAGTCCTCAGGCTTGAGGCCAGGCAGGAGGCTAGAGTCTTCATGCTTGAGGCTTGGCAGAAGGCTGGAGTCTTCAGGATTGAGGCTAGGCAGGAGGCTGGAGTCTTCAGGCTTGAGACTAGGCAGGAGGGTTGAGTCCTCAGGCTTGAGGCTAGGCAGGAGGCTGGAGTCTTCATGCTTGAGTCTAGGCAGGAGGCTGTAGTCTTCAGGATTGAGGCGGGGCAGGAGGCTGGTGCCTTCAGGCTTTAGGCTAGGAAGGAGGCTGGAGTATTCAGGATTGAGGCTAGGCAGCAGGCTGGAGCCTTCAGGCGTGAGGCTAGGCAGGAGGCTGGAGTCTTCAGGCTTGAGGCTAGGCAGGAGGCTGGAGTGTTTAGGCTTGAGGCTAGGCAGGAGACTTGAGTCTTCAGGCTTGAGGCTAGGCAGGAGGCTGGAGTCTTCAGGTTAGAGGTGAAGCAGCAGGCTGGAGTCTTCCGACTAGAGGCTAGGCAGGAGGCTGGAGTCTTCAGACTTGAGGCTAGGCTGGATGCTGGAGTATTCAGGCTAGAAGCTAGGCAGGAGGCTGGAGTCTTCAGGCTTGAGGCTAAGCAGGAGGCTTGAGTCCTCAGGCTTGAGGCTAGGCAGGAGGCTGGAGTCTTCATGCTTGAGGCTAGGCAGGAGTCTTCAGGATTGAGTCTAGGCTGGAGGCTGGAGTCTTCAGTCTTGAGGCTAGGCAGGAGGGTTGAGTCCTCTGGCTTGAGGCTAGGCAGGAGGCTGGAGTCTTCATACTTGAGACTAGGCAGGAGGCTGTAGTCTTCAGGATTGAGGCGGGGCAGGAGGCTGGTGCCTTCAGGCTTTAGGCTAGGAAGGAGGCTGGAGTATTCAGGATTGAGGCTAGGCAGGAGGCTGGAGCCTTCAGGCATGAGGCTAGGCAGGAGGCTGGAGTCTTCAGGCTTGAGGCTAAGCAGGAGGCTGGTGCCTTCAGGCTTTAGGCTACGAAGGAGGCTGGAAAAATTCAGGATTGAGGCTAGGCAGGAGGCTGGAGTCTTCAGGCATCAGGATAGGCAGGAAGCTGGAGTCTTCAGGCTGGTGTCTATGCAGGAGGCTGGATTCTTCAGGTTTGTGGCTAGGCAGGAGGCTGGAGTCTTCAGGCTTGAGGCCAGGCAGGAGACTAGGGTCTTCAGGCCTGAATCTAGGCAGGAGGCTAGAGTCTTCAGCTTGAGGCTAGGCAGGAGGCTGGAGTGTTTAGGCTTGAGGCTAGGCAGGAGACTGGAGTCTTCAGGTTTGAGGCTCGGCAGGAGGCTGGAGTCTTCAGGTTAGAGGTGAAGCAGGAGGCTGGAGTCTTCCGACTAGAGTCTAGGCAGGAGGCTGGAGCCTTCAGACTTGCAGCTAGGCTGTAGGCTTGAGTATTCAGGCTAGAATCTAGGCAGGAGGCTGGAGTTTTCAGGGTTGAGGCTACGCAGGAGGCAGGAGTCTTCAGGATTGAGTCTAGGCTGGAGGCTGGAGTCTTCAGTCTTGAGGCTAGGCAGGAGGGTTGAGTCCTCTGGCTTGAGGCTAGGCAGGAGGCTGGAGTCTTCATGCTTGAGACTAGGCAGGAGGCTGTAGTCTTCAGGATTGAGGCGGGGCAGGAGGCTGGTGCCTTCAGGCTTTAGTCTAGGAAGGAGGCTGGAGTATTCAGGATTGAGGCTAGGCAGGATGCTGGAGCCTTCAGGCATGAGGCTAGGCAGGAGGCTGGAGTCTTCAGGCTTGAGGCTAGGCAGGAGGCTGGAGTCTTCAGGTTAGAGGTGAAGCAGCAGTCTGGAGTCTTCCGACTACAGGCTAGGCAGGAGGCTGGAGTCTTCAGACTTGAGGCTAGGCTGGAGGCTGGAGTATTCAGGCTAGAAGCTAGGCAGGAGGCTGGAGTTTTCAGGCTTGAGGCTACGCAAGAGGTTGGAGTCTTCAGGCGTGAGGCTAGGCAGGAGGCTGGAGTCTTCAGGCTTGAGTCTAAGCAGGAGGCTTGAGTCCTCAGGCTTGAGGCCAGGCAGGAGGCTAGAGTCTTCATGCTTGAGGCTTGGCAGAAGGCTGGAGTCTTCAGGATTGAGGCTAGGCAGGAGGCTGGAGTCTTCAGGCTTGAGACTAGGCAGGAGGGTTGAGTCCTCAGGCTTGAGGCTAGGCAGGAGGCTGGAGTCTTCATGCTTGAGACTAGGCAGGAGGCTGTAGTCTTCAGGATTGAGGCGGGGCAGGAGGCTGGTGCCTTCAGGCTTTAGGCTAGGAAGGAGGCCAGAGTCTTCAGGCTTGATGCTAGGCAGGAGGCTGGAGTGTTTAGGCTTGAGGCTAGGCAGGAGACTGGAGTCTTCAGGCTTGAGGCTCGGCAGGAGGCTGGAATCTTCAGGTTAGAGGTGAAGCAGGAAGCTGGAGTCTTCTGACTAGAGGCTAGGCAGGAGGCTGGAGCCTTCAGACTTGCAGCTAGGCTGTAGGCTTGAGTATTCAGGCTAGAATCTAGGCAGGAGGCTGGAGCTTTCAGGGTTGAGGCTACGCAGGAGGCTGGAGTCTTCAGGCGTGAGGCTAGGCAGGAAGCTGGAGTCTTCAGGCTGGTGTATATGCAGGAGGCTGGATTCTTCAGGTTTGTGGCTAGGCAGGAGACTGGAGTCTTCAGGCTTGAGGCCAGGCAGAAGGCTGGAGTCTTCAGGATTCTGGCTAGGCAGGAGTCTGGTGCCTTCAGGCTTTAGGCTAGGAAGGAGGCTAGAGTCTTCAGGCTTGATGCTAGGCAGGAGGCTGGAGTGTTTAGGCTTGAGGCTAGGCAGGAGACTGGGGTCTTCAGGTTTGAGGCTAGGCAGGAGGCTGGAGTCTTCAGGTTAGAGGTGAAGCAGCAGGCTGGAGCCTTCCGACTAGAGGCTAGGCAGGAGGCTGGAGTCTTCAGACTTCAGGCTAGGCTGGAGGCTGGAGAATTCAGGCTAGAAGCTGGGCAGGAGGCTGGAGTTTTCAGGCTTGAGGCTACGCAAGAGGCTGGAGTCTACAGGATTGAGGCTAGGCAGGAGGCTGGAGTCTTCAGGGTTGAGGCTAGGCAGGAGGGTTGAGTCCTCAGGCTTGCGGCTAGGCAGGAGGCTGGAGTCTTCATGCTTGAGACTAGGCAGGAGGCTGGAGTCTTCATGCTTGAGACTAGGCAGGAGGCTGTAGTCGTCAGGATTGAGGCGCGGCAGGAGGCTGGTGCCTTCAGGCTTTAGGCTAGGAAGGAGGCTGGAGTATTCAGGATTGAGGCTAGGCAGGAGGCTGGAGCCTTCAGGCGTGAGGCTAGGTAGGAGGCTGGAGTCTTCAGGCTTGAGGCTAGGCAGGAGGCTGGAGTCTTCAGGTTAGAGGTGAAGCAGCAGGCTGGAGTCTTCCGACTAGAGGCTAGGCAGGTGGCTGGAGTCTTCAGACTTGAGGCTAGGCTGGAGGCTGGAGTATTCAGGCTAGAAGCTAGGCAGGAGGCTGGAGTTTTCAGGCTTGAGGCTACGCAAGAGGCTGGAGTCTTCAGGCGTGAGGCTAGGCAGGAGGCTGGAGTCTCCAGACTTGAGGCTAGGCTGGAGGCTGGCGTATTCAGGCTAGAAGCTAGGCAGCGGGCTGTAGTTTTCAGGCTTGAGGCTAGGCTGGAGACTGGAGCCTTCAGACTTGAGGTTAGACAGGAGGCTAGAGTCTGCAAACTTGAGGCTACGCAGGAGGCTGGAGTCTTCAGGCGAGAGGCTAGGCAGGAGGCTGGAGTCTTCAGGCTTGAGGCTAAGCAGGAGGCTTGAGTCCTCAGGCTTGAGGCTAGGCGGGAGGCTGGAGTCTTCATGCTTGAGGCTAGGCAGGAGGCTGGACTCTTCAGGCTTGAGGCTTGGCAGGAGGATAGAGTCTTCAGGCCTGAATCCAGGCAGGAGGCTAGAGTCTTCAGGCTTGAGGCTAGGCAGGAGGCTGGAGTGTTTAGGCTTGAGGCTAGGCAGGAGACTGGAGTCTTCAGGCTTGAGGCTAGGCAGGAGGCTGGAGTCTTCAGGTTAGAGGTGAAGCAGCAGTCTGGAGTCTTCCGACTAGAGGCTAGGCAGGAGGCTGGAGTCCTCAGACTTGAGGCTAGGCTGGAGGCTGGAGTATTCAGGCTAGAAGCTAGGCAGGAGGCTGGAGTTTTCAGGCTTGAGGCTACGCAAGAGGCTGGAGTCTTCAGGCGTGAGGCTAGGCAGGAGGCTGGATTCTTCAGGCTTGAGGCTAGGCAGGAGGCTGGAGTGTTTAGGCTTGAGGCTAGGCAGGAGACTGGAGTCTTCAGGATTGAGGCTAGGCAGGAGGCTGGAGCCTTCAGGCGTGAGGATAGGCAGGAGGTTAGAGTCTTCAGGTTAGAGGTGAAGCAGGAGGCTGGAGTCTTCCGACTAGAGGCTAGGCAGGAGGCTGGACTCTTCAGGCTTGAGGCTTGGCAGGAGGATAGAGTCTTCAGGCCTGAATCCAGGCAGGAGGCTAGAGTCTTCAGGCTTGAGGCTAGGCAGGAGACTGGAGTCTTCAGGCTTGAGGCTAGGCAGAAGGCTGGAGTCTTCAGGATTGAGGTTAGACAGGAGGCTAGAGTCTTCAAACTTGAGGCTACGCAAGAGGCTGGAGTCTTCAGGCGTGAGGGTAGGCAGAAGGCTGGAGTCTTCAGGATTGAGGCTAGGCAGGAGGCTGGTGCCTTCAGGCTTTAGGCTAGGAAGGAGGCTAGAGTTTTCAGGCTTGATGCTAGGCAGGAGGCTGGAGTGTTTAGGCTTGAGGCTAGGCAGGAGACTGGGGTCTTCAGGTTTGAGGCTAGGCAGGAGGCTGGAGTCTTCAGGTTACAGGTGAAGCAGGAGGCTGGTGTCTTCCGACTAGAGGCTAGGCAGGAGGCTGTAGTCTTCAGACTTGAGGCCAGGCTGGAGGCTGGAATATTCAGGGTTGAGGCTAGGCAGGAGGCTGGAGTCTTCAGGCGTGAGGCTACGCAGGAGGCTAGAGTCTTCAGGTTACAGGTGAAGCAGGAGGCTGGAGTCTTCCGACTAGAGGCTAGGCAGGAGGCTGGAGTCTCCAGACTTGAGGCTAGGCTGGAGGCTGGCGTATTCAGGCTAGAAGCTAGGCAGCGGGCTGTAGTTTTCAGGCTTGAGGCTAGGCTGGAGACTGGAGCCTTCAGACTTGAGGTTAGACAGGAGGCTAGAGTCTGCAAACTTGAGGCTACGCAGGAGGCTGGAGTCTTCAGGCGAGAGGCTAGGCAGGAGGCTGGAGTCTTCAGGCTTGAGGCTAAGCAGGAGGCTTGAGTCCTCAGGCTTGAGGCTAGGCGGGAGGCTGGAGTCTTCATGCTTGAGGCTAGGCAGGAGGCTGGACTCTTCAGGCTTGAGGCTTGGCAGGAGGATAGAGTCTTCAGGCCTGAATCCAGGCAGGAGGCTAGAGTCTTCAGGCTTGAGGCTAGGCAGGAGGCTGGAGTGTTTAGGCTTGAGGCTAGGCAGGAGACTGGAGTCTTCAGGCTTGAGGCTAGGCAGGAGGCTGGAGTCTTCAGGTTAGAGGTGAAGCAGCAGTCTGGAGTCTTCCGACTAGAGGCTAGGCAGGAGGCTGGAGTCCTCAGACTTGAGGCTAGGCTGGAGGCTGGAGTATTCAGGCTAGAAGCTAGGCAGGAGGCTGGAGTTTTCAGGCTTGAGGCTACGCAAGAGGCTGGAGTCTTCAGGCGTGAGGCTAGGCAGGAGGCTGGATTCTTCAGGCTTGAGGCTAGGCAGGAGGCTGGAGTGTTTAGGCTTGAGGCTAGGCAGGAGACTGGAGTCTTCAGGATTGAGGCTAGGCAGGAGGCTGGAGCCTTCAGGCGTGAGGATAGGCAGGAGGTTAGAGTCTTCAGGTTAGAGGTGAAGCAGGAGGCTGGAGTCTTCCGACTAGAGGCTAGGCAGGAGGCTGGACTCTTCAGGCTTGAGGCTTGGCAGGAGGATAGAGTCTTCAGGCCTGAATCCAGGCAGGAGGCTAGAGTCTTCAGGCTTGAGGCTAGGCAGGAGACTGGAGTCTTCAGGCTTGAGGCTAGGCAGGAGGCTGGAGTCTTCAGGTTAGAGGTGAAGCAGCAGTCTGGAGTCTTCCGACTAGAGGCTAGGCAGGAGGCTGGAGTCTTCAGACTTGAGGCTAGGCTGGAGGCTGGAGTATTCAGGCTAGAAGCTAGGAAGGAGGCTGGAGTTTTCAGGCTTGAGGCTACGCAAGAGGCTGGAGTCTTCAGGCGTGAGGCTAGGCAGGAGGCTGGATTCTTCAGGCTTGAGGCTAGGCAGGAGGCTGGAGTGTTTAGGCTTGAGGCTAGGCAGGAGACTGGAGTCTTCAGGCTTGAGGCTAGGCAGGAGGCTGGAGTCTTCAGGTTAGAGGTGAAGCAGCAGTCTGGAGTCTTCCGACTACAGGCTAGGCAGGAGGCTGGAGTCTTCAGACTTGAGGCTAGGCTGGAGGCTGGAGTATTCAGGCTAGAAGCTCGGCAGGAGGCTGGAGTTTTCAGGCTTGAGGCTACGCAAGAGGTTGGAGTCTTCAGGCGTGAGGCTAGGCAGGAGGCTGGAGTCTTCAGGCTTGAGTCTAAGCAGGAGGCTTGAGTCCTCAGGCTTGAGGCCAGGCAGGAGGCTAGAGTCTTCATGCTTGAGGCTTGGCAGAAGGCTGGAGTCTTCAGGATTGAGGCTAGGCAGGAGGCTGGAGTCTTCAGGCTTGAGGCAAGGCAGGAGGCTGGAGTCTTCATGCTTGAGACTAGGCAGGAGGCTGTAGTCTTCAGGATTGAGGCGGGGCAGGAGGCTGGTGCCTTCAGGCTTTAGGCTAGGAAGGAGGCTGGAGTATTCAGGATTGAGGCTTGGCAGGAGGCTGGAGCCTTCAGGCGTGAGGATAGGCAGGAGGTTAGAGTCTTCAGGTTAGAGGTGAAGCAGGAGGCTGGAGTCTTCCGACTAGAGGCTAGGCAGGAGGCTGGAGTCTTCAGACTTGAGGCTAGGCTGGAGGCTGGCGTAATCAGGCTAGAAGCTAGGCAGAAGGCTGGAGTTTTCAGGCTTGAGGCTAGGCTGGAGGCTGGAGCCTTCAGACTTGAGGTTAGACAGGAGGCTAGAGTCTTCAAACTTCAGGCTACGCAAGAGGCTGGAGTCTTCAGGCGTGAGGCTAAGCAGGAGGCTTGAGTCCTCAGGCTTGAGGCTAGGCGGGAGGCTGGAGTCTTCATGCTTGAGGCTAGGCAGGAGGCTGGACTCTTCAGGCTTGAGGCTTGGCAGGAGGATAGAGTCTTCAGGCCTGAATCCAGGCAGGAGGCTAGAGTCTTCAGGCTTGAGGCTAGGCAGGAGACTGGAGTCTTCAGGCTTGAGGCTAGGCAGGAGCCTGGAGTCTTCAGGTTAGAGGTGAAGCAGCAGTCTGGAGTCTTCCGACTAGAGGCTAGGCAGGAGGCTGGAGTCTTCAGACTTGAGGCTAGGCTGGAGGCTGGAGTATTCAGGCTAGAAGCTAGGAAGGAGGCTGGAGTTTTCAGGCTTGAGGCTACGCAAGAGGCTGGAGTCTTCAGGCGTGAGGCTAGGCAGGAGGCTGGATTCTTCAGGCTTGAGGCTAGGCAGGAGGCTGGAGTGTTTAGGCTTGAGGCTAGGCAGGAGACTGGAGTCTTCAGGCTTGAGGCTAGGCAGGAGGCTGGAGTCTTCAGGTTAGAGGTGAAGCAGCAGTCTGGAGTCTTCCGACTACAGGCTAGGCAGGAGGCTGGAGTCTTCAGACTTGAGGCTAGGCTGGAGGCTGGAGTATTCAGGCTAGAAGCTCGGCAGGAGGCTGGAGTTTTCAGGCTTGAGGCTACGCAAGAGGTTGGAGTCTTCAGGCGTGAGGCTAGGCAGGAGGCTGGAGTCTTCAGGCTTGAGTCTAAGCAGGAGGCTTGAGTCCTCAGGCTTGAGGCCAGGCAGGAGGCTAGAGTCTTCATGCTTGAGGCTTGGCAGAAGGCTGGAGTCTTCAGGATTGAGGCTAGGCAGGAGGCTGGAGTCTTCAGGCTTGAGGCAAGGCAGGAGGCTGGAGTCTTCATGCTTGAGACTAGGCAGGAGGCTGTAGTCTTCAGGATTGAGGCGGGGCAGGAGGCTGCTGCCTTCAGGCTTTAGGCTAGGAAGGAGGCTGGAGTATTCAGGATTGAGGCTTGGCAGGAGGCTGGAGCCTTCAGGCGTGAGGATAGGCAGGAGGTTAGAGTCTTCAGGTTAGAGGTGAAGCAGGAGGCTGGAGTCTTCCGACTAGAGGCTAGGCAGGAGGCTGGAGTCTTCAGACTTGAGGCTAGGCTGGAGGCTGGCGTAATCAGGCTAGAAGCTAGGCAGAAGGCTGGAGTTTTCAGGCTTGAGGCTAGGCTGGAGGCTGGAGCCTTCAGACTTGAGGTTAGACAGGAGGCTAGAGTCTTCAAACTTCAGGCTACGCAAGAGGCTGGAGTCTTCAGGCGTGAGGGTAGGCAGAAGGCTGGAGTCTTCAGGATTGAGGCTAGGCAGGAGGCTGGTGCCTTCAGGCTTTAGGCTAGAAAGGAGGCTAGAGTTTTCAGGCTTGATGCTAGGCAGGAGGCTGGAGTGTTTCGGCTTGAGGCTAGGCAGGAGACTGGGGTCTTCAGGTTTGAGGCTAGGCAGGAGGCTGGAGTCTTCAGGTTACAGGTGAAGCAGGAGGCTGGTGTCTTCCGACTAGAGGCTAGGCAGGAGGCTGTAGTCTTCAGACTTGAGGCCAGGCTGGAGGCTGGAATATTCAGGGTTGAGGCTAGGCAGGAGGCAGGAGTCTTCAGGCGTGAGGCTACGCAGGAGGCGAGAGTCTTCAGGTTACAGGTGAAGCAGGAGGCTGGAGTCTTCCGACTAGAGGCTAGGCAGGAGGCTGGAGTCTCCAGACTTGAGGCTAGGCTGGAGGCTGGCGTATTCAGGCTAGAAGCTAGGCAGCGGGCTGGAGTTTTCAGGCTTGAGGCTAGGCTGGAGGCTGGAGCCTTCAGACTTGAGGTTAGACAGGAGGCTAGAGACTGCAAACTTGAGGTTACGCAGGAGGCTGGAGTCTTCAGGCGTGAGGCTAGGCAGGAGGCTGGAGTCTTCAGGCTTGAGGCTAAGCAGGAGGCTTGAGTCATCAGGCTTGAGGCTAGGCGGGAGGCTGGAGTCTTCATGCTTGAGGCTAGGCAGGAGGCTGGACTCTTCAGGCTTGAGGCTTGGCAGGAGGATAGAGTCTTCAGGCCTGAATCCAGGCAGGAGGCTAGAGTCTTCAGGCTTGAGGCTAGGCAGGAGGCTGGAGTGTTTAGGCTTGAGGCTAGGCAGGAGACTGGAGTCTTCAGGCTTGAGGCTAGGCAGGAGGCTGGAGTATTCAGGCTAGAAGCTCGGCAGGAGGCTGGAGTTTTCAGGCTTGAGGCTAGGCTGGAGGCTGGAGTATTCAGGCTAGAAGCTCGGCAGGAGGCTGGAGTTTTCAGGCTTGAGGCTACGCAAGAGGCTGGAGTCTTCAGGCGTGAGGCTAGGCAGGAGGCTGGATTCTTCAGGCTTGAGGCTAGGCAGGAGGCTGGAGTGTTTAGGCTTGAGGCTAGGCAGGAGACTGGAGTCTTCAGGCTTGAGGTTAGGCAGGAGGCTGGAGTCTTCAGGTTAGAGGTGAAGCAGCAGTCTGGAGTCTTCCGACTACAGGCTAGGCAGGAGGCTGGAGTCTTCAGACTTGAGGCTAGGCTGGAGGCTGGAGTATTCAGGCTAGAAGCTAGGCAGGAGGCTGGAGTTTTCAGGCTTGAGGCTACGCAAGAGGTTGGAGTCTTCAGGCGTGAGGCTAGGCAGGAGGCTGGAGTCTTCAGGTTTGAGTCTAAGCAGGAGGCTTGAGTCCTCAGGCTTGAGGCCAGGCAGGAGGCTAGAGTCTTCATGCTTGAGGCTTGGCAGAAGGCTGGAGTCTTCAGGATTGAGGCTAGGCAGGAGGCTGGAGTCTTCAGGCTTGAGACTAGGCAGGAGGGTTGACTCCTCAGGCTTGAGGCTAGGCAGGAGGCTGGAGTCTTCATGCTTGAGACTAGGCAGGAGGCTGTAGTCTTCAGGATTGAGGCGGGGCAGGAGGCTGGTGCCTTCAGGCTTCAGGCTAGGAAGGAGGCTGGAGTATTCAGGATTGAGGCTAGGCAGCAGGCTGGAGCCTTCAGGCGTGAGGCTAGGCAGGAGGCTGGAGTCTTCAGGCTTGAGGCTAGGCAGGAGGCTGGAGTGTTTAAGCTTGAGGCTAGGCAGGAGACTTGAGTCTTCAGGCTTGAGGCTAGGCAGGAGGCTGGAGTCTTCAGGTTAGAGGTGAAGCAGCAGGCTGGAGTCTTCCGACTAGAGGCTAGGCAGGAGGCTGGAGTCTTCAGACTTGAGGCTAGGCTGGAGGCTGGCGTAATCAGGCTAGAAGCTAGGCAGAAGGCTGGAGTTTTCAGGCTTGAGGCTAGGCTGGAGGCTGGAGCCTTCAGACTTGAGGTTAGACAGGAGGCTAGAGTCTTCAAACTTCAGGCTACGCAAGAGGCTGGAGTCTTCAGGCGTGAGGGTAGGCAGAAGGCTGGAGTCTTCAGGATTGAGGCTAGGCAGGAGGCTGGTGCCTTCAGGCTTTAGGCTAGGAAGGAGGCTAGAGTTTTCAGGCTTGATGCTAGGCAGGAGGCTGGAGTGTTTCGGCTTGAGGCTAGGCAGGAGACTGGGGTCTTCAGGTTTGAGGCTAGGCAGGAGGCTGGAGTCTTCAGGTTACAGGTGAAGCAGGAGGCTGGTGTCTTCCGACAAGAGGCTAGGCAGGAGGCTGTAGTCTTCAGACTTGAGGCCAGGCTGGAGGCTGGAATATTCAGGGTTGAGGCTAGGCAGGAGACTGGAGTCTTCAGGCGTGAGGCTACGCAGGAGGCTAGAGTCTTCAGGTTACAGGTGAAGCAGGAGGCTGGAGTCTTCCGTCTAGAGGCTAGGCAGGAGGCTGGAGTCTCCAGACTTGAGGCTAGGCTGGAGGCTGGCGTATTCAGGCTAGAAGCTAGGCAGCGGGCTGGAGTTTTCAGGCTTGAGGCTAGGCTGGAGGCTGGAGCCTTCAGACTTGAGGTTAGACAGGAGGCTAGAGTCTGCAAACTTGAGGTTACGCAGGAGGCTGGAGTCTTCAGGCGTGAGGCTAGGCAGGAGGCTGGAGTCTTCAGGCTTGAGGCTAAGCAGGAGGCTTGAGTCCTCAGGCTTGAGGCTAGGCGGGAGGCTGGAGTCTTCATGCTTGAGGCTAGGCAGGAGGCTGGACTCTTCAGGCTTGAGGCTTGGCAGGATGATAGAGTCTTCAGGCCTGAATCCAGGCAGGAGGCTAGAGTCTTCAGGCTTGAGGCTAGGCAGGAGGCTGGAGTGTTTAGGCTTGAGGCTAGGCAGGAGACTGGAGTCTTCAGGCTTGAGGCTAGGCAGGAGGCTGGAGTCTTCAGGTTAGAGGTGAAGCAGCAATCTGGAGTCTTCCGACTAGAGGCTAGGCAGGAGGCTGGTGTCTTCAGTCTTGAGGCTAGGCTGGAGGCTGGAGTATTCAGGCTAGAAGCTAGGCAGGAGGCTGGAGTTTTCAGGCTTGAGGCTACGCAAGAGGCTGGAGTCTTCACGCGTGAGGCTAGGCAGGAGGCTGGATTCTTCAGGCTTGAGGCTAGGCAGGAGGCTGGAGTGTTTAGGCTTGAGGCTAGGCAGGAGACTGGAGTCTTCAGGCTTGAGGTTAGGCAGGAGGCTGGAGTCTTCAGGTTAGAGGTGAAGCAGCAGTCTGGAGTCTTCCGACTACAGGCTAGGCAGGAGGCTGGAGTCTTCAGACTTGAGGCTAGGCTGGAGGCTGGAGTATTCAGGCTAGAAGCTAGGCAGGAGGCTGGAGTTTTCAGGCTTGAGGCTACGCAAGAGGTTGGAGTCTTCAGGCGTGAGGCTAGGCAGGAGACTGGAGTCTTCAGGCTTGAGTCTAAGCAGGAGGCTTGAGTCCTCAGGCTTGAGGCCAGGCAGGAGGCTAGAGTCTTCATGCTTGAGGCTTGGCAGAAGGCTGGAGTCTTCAGGATTGAGGCTAGGCAGGAGGCTGGAGTCTTCAGGCTTGAGACTAGGCAGGAGGGTTGAGTCCTCAGGCTTGAGGCTAGGCAGGAGGCTGGAGTCTTCATGCTTGAGTCTAGGCAGGAGGCTGTAGTCTTCAGGATTGAGGCGGGGCAGGAGGCTGGTGCCTTCAGGCTTTAGGCTAGGAAGGAGGCTGGAGTATTCAGGATTGAGGCTAGGCAGCAGGCTGGAGCCTTCAGGCGTGAGGCTAGGCAGGAGGCTGGAGTCTTCAGGCTTGAGGCTAGGCAGGAGGCTGGAGTGTTTAGGCTTGAGGCTAGGCAGGAGACTTGAGTCTTCAGGCTTGAGGCTAGGCAGGAGGCTGGAGTCTTCAGGTTAGAGGTGAAGCAGCAGGCTGGAGTCTTCCGACTAGAGGCTAGGCAGGAGGCTGGAGTCTTCAGACTTGAGGCTAGGCTGGATGCTGGAGTATTCAGGCTAGAAGCTAGGCAGGAGGCTGGAGTCTTCTTGCTTGAGGCTAAGCAGGAGGCTTGAGTCCTCAGGCTTGAGGCTAGGCAGGAGGCTGGAGTCTTCATGCTTGAGGCTAGGCAGGAGTCTTCAGGATTGAGTCTAGGCTGGAGGCTGGAGTCTTCAGTCTTGAGGCTAGGCAGGAGGGTTGAGTCCTCTGGCTTGAGGCTAGGCAGGAGGCTGGAGTCTTCATACTTGAGACTAGGCAGGAGGCTGTAGTCTTCAGGATTGAGGCGGGGCAGGAGGCTGGTGCCTTCAGGCTTTAGGCTAGGAAGGAGGCTGGAGTATTCAGGATTGAGGCTAGGCAGGAGGCTGGAGCCTTCAGGCATGAGGCTAGGCAGGAGGCTGGAGTCTTCAGGCTTGAGGCTAAGCAGGAGGCTGGTGCCTTCAGGCTTTAGGCTACGAAGGAGGCTGGAAAAATTCAGGATTGAGGCTAGGCAGGAGGCTGGAGTCTTCAGGCATCAGGATAGGCAGGAAGCTGGAGTCTTCAGGCTGGTGTCTATGCAGGAGGCTGGATTCTTCAGGTTTGTGGCTAGGCAGGAGGCTGGAGTCTTCAGGCTTGAGGCCAGGCAGGAGACTAGGGTCTTCAGGCCTGAATCTAGGCAGGAGGCTAGAGTCTTCAGCTTGAGGCTAGGCAGGAGGCTGGAGTGTTTAGGCTTGAGGCTAGGCAGGAGACTGGAGTCTTCAGGTTTGAGGCTCGGCAGGAGGCTGGAGTCTTCAGGTTAGAGGTGAAGCAGGAGGCTGGAGTCTTCCGACTAGAGTCTA
This sequence comes from Mobula birostris, assembly GCF_030028105.1. Lineage (NCBI taxonomy): Eukaryota > Metazoa > Chordata > Chondrichthyes > Myliobatiformes > Myliobatidae > Mobula > Mobula birostris. The sequence goes on from NW_027274082.1 coordinate 86,703, forward strand.
GGCAGGAGGCTGGAGCCTTCAGACTTGCAGCTAGGCTGTAGGCTTGAGTATTCAGGCTAGAATCTAGGCAGGAGGCTGGAGTTTTCAGGGTTGAGGCTACGCAGGAGGCAGGAGTCTTCAGGATTGAGTCTAGGCTGGAGGCTGGAGTCTTCAGTCTTGAGGCTAGGCAGGAGGGTTGAGTCCTCTGGCTTGAGGCTAGGCAGGAGGCTGGAGTCTTCATGCTTGAGACTAGGCAGGAGGCTGTAGTCTTCAGGATTGAGGCGGGGCAGGAGGCTGGTGCCTTCAGGCTTTAGTCTAGGAAGGAGGCTGGAGTATTCAGGATTGAGGCTAGGCAGGATGCTGGAGCCTTCAGGCATGAGGCTAGGCAGGAGGCTGGAGTCTTCAGGCTTGAGGCTAGGCAGGAGGCTGGAGTCTTCAGGTTAGAGGTGAAGCAGCAGTCTGGAGTCTTCCGACTACAGGCTAGGCAGGAGGCTGGAGTCTTCAGACTTGAGGCTAGGCTGGAGGCTGGAGTATTCAGGCTAGAAGCTAGGCAGGAGGCTGGAGTTTTCAGGCTTGAGGCTACGCAAGAGGTTGGAGTCTTCAGGCGTGAGGCTAGGCAGGAGGCTGGAGTCTTCAGGCTTGAGTCTAAGCAGGAGGCTTGAGTCCTCAGGCTTGAGGCCAGGCAGGAGGCTAGAGTCTTCATGCTTGAGGCTTGGCAGAAGGCTGGAGTCTTCAGGATTGAGGCTAGGCAGGAGGCTGGAGTCTTCAGGCTTGAGACTAGGCAGGAGGGTTGAGTCCTCAGGCTTGAGGCTAGGCAGGAGGCTGGAGTCTTCATGCTTGAGACTAGGCAGGAGGCTGTAGTCTTCAGGATTGAGGCGGGGCAGGAGGCTGGTGCCTTCAGGCTTTAGGCTAGGAAGGAGGCCAGAGTCTTCAGGCTTGATGCTAGGCAGGAGGCTGGAGTGTTTAGGCTTGAGGCTAGGCAGGAGACTGGAGTCTTCAGGCTTGAGGCTCGGCAGGAGGCTGGAATCTTCAGGTTAGAGGTGAAGCAGGAAGCTGGAGTCTTCTGACTAGAGGCTAGGCAGGAGGCTGGAGCCTTCAGACTTGCAGCTAGGCTGTAGGCTTGAGTATTCAGGCTAGAATCTAGGCAGGAGGCTGGAGCTTTCAGGGTTGAGGCTACGCAGGAGGCTGGAGTCTTCAGGCGTGAGGCTAGGCAGGAAGCTGGAGTCTTCAGGCTGGTGTATATGCAGGAGGCTGGATTCTTCAGGTTTGTGGCTAGGCAGGAGACTGGAGTCTTCAGGCTTGAGGCCAGGCAGAAGGCTGGAGTCTTCAGGATTCTGGCTAGGCAGGAGTCTGGTGCCTTCAGGCTTTAGGCTAGGAAGGAGGCTAGAGTCTTCAGGCTTGATGCTAGGCAGGAGGCTGGAGTGTTTAGGCTTGAGGCTAGGCAGGAGACTGGGGTCTTCAGGTTTGAGGCTAGGCAGGAGGATGGACCCTTCAGGTTAGAGGTGAAGCAGGAGGCTGGAGTCTTCCGACTAGAGGCTAGGCAGGAGGCTGTAGTCTTCAGACTTGAGGATAGGCTGGAGGCTGGAGTATTTAGGCTAGAAGCTAGGCGGGAGGCTGGAGTCTTCAGGCGTGAGGCTAGGCAGGAGGCTGGAGTCTTCAGGCTTGAGGCTAGGCAGGAGGGTTGAGTCCTCTGGCTTGAGGCTAGGCAGGAGGCTGGAGTCTTCATGCTTGAGACTAGGCAGGAGGCTGTAGTCTTCAGGATTGAGGCGGGGCAGGAGGCTGGTACCTTCAGGCTTTAGGCTAGGAAGGAGGCTGGAGTATTCAGGATTGAGGCTAGGCAGGAGGCTGGAGCCTTCAGGCGTGAAGATAGGCAGGAGGTTAGAGTCTTCAGGTTAGAGGTGAAGCAGGAGGCTGGAGTCTTCCGACTAGAGGCTAGGCAGGAGGCTGGAGTCTTCAGACTTGAGGCTAGGCTGGAGGCTGGCGTAATCAGGCTAGAAGCTAGGCAGAAGGCTGGAGTTTTCAGGCTTGAGGCTAGGCTGGAGGCTGGAGCCTTCAGACTTGAGGTTAGACAGGAGGCTAGAGTCTTCAAACTTGAGGCTACGCAAGAGGCTGGAGTCTTCAGGCGTGAGGGTAGGCAGAAGGCTGGAGTCTTCAGGATTGAGGCTAGGCAGGAGGCTGGAGTCTTCAGGTTACAGGTGAAGCAGGAGGCTGGAGTCTTCCGACTAGAGGCTAGGCAGGAGGCTGTAGTCTTCAGACTTGAGGCCAGGCTGGAGGCTGGAGTATTCAGGCTAGAAGCTAGGCGGGAGGCTGGAGTCTTCAGGCGTGAGGCTAGGCAGGAGGCTGGTGCCTTCAGGCTTTAGGCTACGAAGGAGGCTGGAATATTCAGGGTTGAGGCTAGGCAGGAGGCTGGAGTCTTCGGGCGTGAGGCTAGGCTGGAGGCTGGAGTATTCAGGCTAGAAGCTAGGCAGGAGGCTGGAGTTTTCAGGCTTGAGGCTACGCAAGAGGCTGGAGTCTTCAGGCGTGAGGCTAGGCAGGAGGCTGGAGTCTTCAGCCTTGAGGCTAAGCAGGAGGCTTGAGTCCTCAGGCTTCAGGCCAGGCAGGAGGCTAGGGTCTTCAGGCCTGAATCTAGGCAGGAGGCTAGAGTCTTCAGGCTTGAGGCTAGGCAGGAGGCTGGAGTGTTTAGGCTTGAGGCTAGGCAGGAGACTGGAGTCTTCAGGTCTGAGTCTAGGCAGGAGTCTGGTGCCTTCAGGCTTTAGGCTAGGAAGGAGGCCAGAGTCTTCAGGCTTGATGCTAGGCAGGAGGCTGGAGTGTTTAGGCTTGAGGCTAGGCAGGAGACTGGAGTCTTCAGGCTTGAGGCTCGGCAGGAGGCTGGAATCTTCAGGTTAGAGGTGAAGCAGGAAGCTGGAGTCTTCTGACTAGAGGCTAGGCAGGAGGCTGGAGCCTTCAGACTTGCAGCTAGGCTGTAGGCTTGAGTATTCAGGCTAGAATCTAGGCAGGAGGCTGGAGCTTTCAGGGTTGAGGCTACGCAGGAGGCTGGAGTCTTCAGGCGTGAGGCTAGGCAGGAAGCTGGAGTCTTCAGGCTGGTGTATATGCAGGAGGCTGGATTCTTCAGGTTTGTGGCTAGGCAGGAGACTGGAGTCTTCAGGCTTGAGGCCAGGCAGAAGGCTGGAGTCTTCAGGATTCTGGCTAGGCAGGAGTCTGGTGCCTTCAGGCTTTAGGCTAGGAAGGAGGCTAGAGTCTTCAGGCTTGATGCTAGGCAGGAGGCTGGAGTGTTTAGGCTTGAGGCTAGGCAGGAGACTGGGGTCTTCAGGTTTGAGGCTAGGCAGGAGGCTGGAGTCTTCAGGTTAGAGGTGAAGCAGCAGGCTGGAGCCTTCCGACTAGAGGCTAGGCAGGAGGCTGGAGTCTTCAGACTTCAGGCTAGGCTGGAGGCTGGAGAATTCAGGCTAGAAGCTGGGCAGGAGGCTGGAGTTTTCAGGCTTGAGGCTACGCAAGAGGCTGGAGTCTGCAGGATTGAGGCTAGGCAGGAGGCTGGAGTCTTCAGGGTTGAGGCTAGGCAGGAGGGTTGAGTCCTCAGGCTTGAGGCTAGGCAGGAGGCTGGAGTCTTCATGCTTGAGACTAGGCAGGAGGCTGTAGTCGTCAGGATTGAGGCGCGGCAGGAGGCTGGTGCCTTCAGGCTTTAGGCTAGGAAGGAGGCTGGAGTATTCAGGATTGAGGCTAGGCAGGAGGCTGGAGCCTTCAGGCGTGAGGCTAGGTAGGAGGCTGGAGTCTTCAGGCTTGAGGCTAGGCAGGAGGCTGGAGTCTTCAGGTTAGAGGTGAAGCAGCAGGCTGGAGTCTTCCGACTAGAGGCTAGGCAGGTGGCTGGAGTCTTCAGACTTGAGGCTAGGCTGGAGGCTGGAGTATTCAGGCTAGAAGCTAGGCAGGAGGCTGGAGTTTTCAGGCTTGAGGCTACGCAAGAGGCTGGAGTCTTCAGGCGTGAGGCTAGGCAGGAGGCTGGAGTCTTCAGGCTTGAGGCTAAGCAGGAGGCTTGAGTCCTCAGGCTTCAGGCCAGGCAGGAGGCTAGGATCTTCAGGCCTGAATCTAGGCAGGAGGCTAGAGTCTTCAGGCTTGAGGCTAGGCAGGAGGCTGGAGTGTTTAGGCTTGAGGCTAGGCAGGAGACTGGAGTCTTCAGGTTTGAGACTAGGCAGGAGTCTGGTGCCTTCAGGCTTTAGGCTAGGAAGGAGGCCAGAGTCTTCAGGCTTGATGCTAGGCAGGAGGCTGGAGTGTTTAGGCTTGAGGCTAGGCAGGAGACTGGGGTCTTCAGGTTTGAGGCTAGGCAGGAGGATGGACTCTTCAGGTTAGAGGTGAAGCAGGAGGCTGGAGTCTTCCGACTAGAGGCTAGGCAGGAGGCTGTAGTCTTCAGACTTGAGGCTAGGCTGGAGGCTGGTGTATTCAGGCTAGAAGCTAGCCGGGAGTCTAGAGTCTTCAGGCGTGAGGCTAGGCAGGAGGCTGGAGTCTTCAGGCTTGAGGCTAGGCAGGAGGGTTGAGTCCTCAGGCTTGAGGAGAGGCAGGAGGCTGGATTCTTCATGCTTGAGACAAGGCAGGAGGCTGTAGTCTTCAGGAATTGAGGCGGGGCAGGAGGCTGGTGCCTTCAGGCTTTAGGCTAGGAAGGAGGCTGGAGTATTCAGGATTGAGGCTTGGCAGGAGGCTGGAGCCTTCAGGCGTGAGGATAGGCAGGAGGTTAGAGTCTTCAGGTTAGAGGTGAAGCAGGAGGCTGGAGTCTTCCGACTAGAGGCTAGGCAGGAGGCTGGAGTCTTCAGACTTGAGGCTAGGCTGGAGGCTGGCGTAATCAGGCTAGAAGCTAGGCAGAAGGCTGGAGTTTTCAGGCTTGAGGCTAGGCTGGAGGCTGGAGCCTTCAGACTTGAGGTTAGACAGGAGGCTAGAGTCTTCAAACTTGAGGCTACGCAAGAGGCTGGAGTCTTCAGGCTTGAGGCTACGCAAGAGGCTGGAGTCTTCAGGCGTGAGGCTAGGCAGGAGGCTGGAGTCTTCAGGCTTGAGGCTAAGCAGGAGGCTTGAGTCCTCAGGCTTCAGGCCAGGCAGGAGGCTAGGATCTTCAGGCCTGAATCTAGGCAGGAGGCTAGAGTCTTCAGGCTTGAGGCTAGGCAGGAGGCTGGAGTGTTTAGGCTTGAGGCTAGGCAGGAGACTGGAGTCTTCAGGTTTGAGACTAGGCAGGAGTCTGGTGCCTTCAGGCTTTAGGCTAGGAAGGAGGCCAGAGTCTTCAGGCTTGATGCTAGGCAGGAGGCTGGAGTGTTTAGGCTTGAGGCTAGGCAGGAGACTGGGGTCTTCAGGTTTGAGGCTAGGCAGGAGGATGGACTCTTCAGGTTAGAGGTGAAGCAGGAGGCTGGAGTCTTCCGACTAGAGGCTAGGCAGGAGGCTGTAGTCTTCAGACTTGAGGCTAGGCTGGAGGCTGGTGTATTCAGGCTAGAAGCTAGCCGGGAGTCTAGAGTCTTCAGGCGTGAGGCTAGGCAGGAGGCTGGAGTCTTCAGGCTTGAGGCTAGGCAGGAGGGTTGAGTCCTCAGGCTTGAGGAGAGGCAGGAGGCTGGATTCTTCATGCTTGAGACAAGGCAGGAGGCTGTAGTCTTCAGGAATTGAGGCGGGGCAGGAGGCTGGTGCCTTCAGGCTTTAGGCTAGGAAGGAGGCTGGAGTATTCAGGATTGAGGCTTGGCAGGAGGCTGGAGCCTTCAGGCGTGAGGATAGGCAGGAGGTTAGAGTCTTCAGGTTAGAGGTGAAGCAGGAGGCTGGAGTCTTCCGACTAGAGGCTAGGCAGGAGGCTGGAGTCTTCAGACTTGAGGCTAGGCTGGAGGCTGGCGTAATCAGGCTAGAAGCTAGGCAGAAGGCTGGAGTTTTCAGGCTTGAGGCTAGGCTGGAGGCTGGAGCCTTCAGACTTGAGGTTAGACAGGAGGCTAGAGTCTTCAAACTTGAGGCTACGCAAGAGGCTGGAGTCTTCAGGCGTGAGGGTAGGCAGAAGGCTGGAGTCTTCAGGATTGAGGCTAGGCAGGAGGCTGGTGCCTTCAGGCTTTAGGCTAGGAAGGAGGCTAGAGTTTTCAGGCTTGATGCTAGGCAGGAGGCTGGAGTGTTTAGGCTTGAGGCTAGGCAGGAGACTGGGGTCTTCAGGTTTGAGGCTAGGCAGGAGGCTGGAGTCTTCAGGTTACAGGTGAAGCAGGAGGCTGGTGTCTTCCGACTAGAGGCTAGGCAGGAGGCTGTAGTCTTCAGACTTGAGGCCAGGCTGGAGGCTGGAATATTCAGGGTTGAGGCTAGGCAGGAGGCTGGAGTCTTCAGGCGTGAGGCTACGCAGGAGGCTAGAGTCTTCAGGTTACAGGTGAAGCAGGAGGCTGGAGTCTTCCGACTAGAGGCTAGGCAGGAGGCTGGAGTCTCCAGACTTGAGGCTAGGCTGGAGGCTGGCGTATTCAGGCTAGAAGCTAGGCAGCGGGCTGTAGTTTTCAGGCTTGAGGCTAGGCTGGAGACTGGAGCCTTCAGACTTGAGGTTAGACAGGAGGCTAGAGTCTGCAAACTTGAGGCTACGCAGGAGGCTGGAGTCTTCAGGCGAGAGGCTAGGCAGGAGGCTGGAGTCTTCAGGCTTGAGGCTAAGCAGGAGGCTTGAGTCCTCAGGCTTGAGGCTAGGCGGGAGGCTGGAGTCTTCATGCTTGAGGCTAGGCAGGAGGCTGGACTCTTCAGGCTTGAGGCTTGGCAGGAGGATAGAGTCTTCAGGCCTGAATCCAGGCAGGAGGCTAGAGTCTTCAGGCTTGAGGCTAGGCAGGAGGCTGGAGTGTTTAGGCTTGAGGCTAGGCAGGAGACTGGAGTCTTCAGGCTTGAGGCTAGGCAGGAGGCTGGAGTCTTCAGGTTAGAGGTGAAGCAGCAGTCTGGAGTCTTCCGACTAGAGGCTAGGCAGGAGGCTGGAGTCCTCAGACTTGAGGCTAGGCTGGAGGCTGGAGTATTCAGGCTAGAAGCTAGGCAGGAGGCTGGAGTTTTCAGGCTTGAGGCTACGCAAGAGGCTGGAGTCTTCAGGCGTGAGGCTAGGCAGGAGGCTGGATTCTTCAGGCTTGAGGCTAGGCAGGAGGCTGGAGTGTTTAGGCTTGAGGCTAGGCAGGAGACTGGAGTCTTCAGGATTGAGGCTAGGCAGGAGGCTGGAGCCTTCAGGCGTGAGGATAGGCAGGAGGTTAGAGTCTTCAGGTTAGAGGTGAAGCAGGAGGCTGGAGTCTTCCGACTAGAGGCTAGGCAGGAGGCTGGAGTCTTCAGACTTGAGGCTAGGCTGGAGGCTGGCGTAATCAGGCTAGAAGCTAGGCAGAAGGCTGGAGTTTTCAGGCTTGAGGCTAGGCTGGAGGCTGGAGCCTTCAGACTTGAGGCTAGGCAGGAGGCTGGAGTCTTCAGGTTAGAGGTGAAGCAGCAGGCTGGAGTCTTCCGACTAGAGGCTAGGCAGGTGGCTGGAGTCTTCAGACTTGAGGCTAGGCTGGAGGCTGGAGTATTCAGGCTAGAAGCTAGGCAGGAGGCTGGAGTTTTCAGGCTTGAGGCTACGCAAGAGGCTGGAGTCTTCAGGCGTGAGGCTAGGCAGGAGGCTGGAGTCTTCAGGCTTGAGGCTAAGCAGGAGGCTTGAGTCCTCAGGCTTCAGGCCAGGCAGGAGGCTAGGGTCTTCAGGCCTGAATCTAGGCAGGAGGCTAGAGTCTTCAGGCTTGAGGCTAGGCAGGAGGCTGGAGTGTTTAGGCTTGAGGCTAGGCAGGAGACTGGAGTCTTCAGGTTTGAGACTAGGCAGGAGTCTGGTGCCTTCAGGCTTTAGGCTAGGAAGGAGGCCAGAGTCTTCAGGCTTGATGCTAGGCAGGAGGCTGGAGTGTTTAGGCTTGAGGCTAGGCAGGAGACTGGGGTCTTCAGGTTTGAGGCTAGGCAGGAGGATGGACTCTTCAGGTTAGAGGTGAAGCAGGAGGCTGGAGTCTTCCGACTAGAGGCTAGGCAGGAGGCTGTAGTCTTCAGACTTGAGGCTAGGCTGGAGGCTGGTGTATTCAGGCTAGAAGCTAGCCGGGAGTCTGGAGTCTTCAGGCGTGAGGCTAGGCAGGAGGCTGGAGTCTTCAGGCTTGAGGCTAGGCAGGAGGGTTGAGTCCTCAGGCTTGAGGAGAGGCAGGAGGCTGGATTCTTCATGCTTGAGACAAGGCAGGAGGCTGTAGTCTTCAGGAATTGAGGCGGGGCAGGAGGCTGGTGCCTTCAGGCTTTAGGCTAGGAAGGAGGCTGGAGTATTCAGGATTGAGGCTTGGCAGGAGGCTGTAGCCTTCAGGCGTGAGGATAGGCAGGAGGTTAGAGTCTTCAGGTTAGAGGTGAAGCAGGAGGCTGGAGTCTTCCGACTAGAGGCTAGGCAGGAGGCTGGAGTCTTCAGACTTGAGGCTAGGCTGGAGGCTGGCGTAATCAGGCTAGAAGCTAGGCAGAAGGCTGGAGTTTTCAGGCTTGAGGCTAGGCTGGAGGCTGGAGCCTTCAGACTTGAGGTTAGACAGGAGGCTAGAGTCTTCAAACTTGAGGCTACGCAAGAGGCTGGAGTCTTCAGGCGTGAGGGTAGGCAGAAGGCTGGAGTCTTCAGGATTGAGGCTAGGCAGGAGGCTGGTGCCTTCAGGCTTTAGGCTAGGAAGGAGGCTAGAGTTTTCAGGCTTGATGCTAGGCAGGAGGCTGGAGTGTTTAGGCTTGAGGCTAGGCAGGAGACTGGGGTCTTCAGGTTTGAGGCGAGGCAGGAGGCTGGAGTCTTCAGGTTACAGGTGAAGCAGGAGGCTGGTGTCTTCCGACTAGAGGCTAGGCAGGAGGCTGTAGTCTTCAGACTTGAGGCGAGGCTGGAGGCTGGAATATTCAGGGTTGAGGCTAGGCAGGAGGCTGGAGTCTTCAGGCGTGAGGCTACGCAGGAGGCTAGAGTCTTCAGGTTACAGGTGAAGCAGGAGGCTGGAGTCTTCCGACTAGAGGCTAGGCAGGAGGCTGGAGTCTCCAGACTTGAGGCTAGGCTGGAGGCTGGCGTATTCAGGCTAGAAGCTAGGCAGCGGGCTGGAGTTTTCAGGCTTGAGGCTAGGCTGGAGGCTGGAGCCTTCAGACTTGAGGTTAGACAGGAGGCTAGAGTCTGCAAACTTGAGGCTACGCAGGAGGCTGGAGTCTTCAGGCGAGAGGCTAGGCAGGAGGCTGGAGTCTTCAGGCTTGAGGCTAAGCAGGAGGCTTGAGTCCTCAGGCTTGAGGCTAGGCGGGAGGCTGGAGTCTTCATGCTTGAGGCTAGGCAGGAGGCTGGACTCTTCAGGCTTGAGGCTTGGCAGGAGGATAGAGTCTTCAGGCCTGAATCCAGGCAGGAGGCTAGAGTCTTCAGGCTTGAGGCTAGGCAGGAGACTGGAGTCTTCAGGCTTGAGGCTAGGCAGGAGGCTGGAGTCTTCAGGTTAGAGGTGAAGCAGCAGTCTGGAGTCTTCCGACTAGAGGCTAGGCAGGAGGCTGGAGTCTTCAGACTTGAGGCTAGGCTGGAGGCTGGAGTATTCAGGCTAGAAGCTAGGAAGGAGGCTGGAGTTTTCAGGCTTGAGGCTACGCAAGAGGCTGGAGTCTTCAGGCGTGAGGCTAGGCAGGAGGCTGGATTCTTCAGGCTTGAGGCTAGGCAGGAGGCTGGAGTGTTTAGGCTTGAGGCTAGGCAGGAGACTGGAGTCTTCAGGCTTGAGGCTAGGCAGGAGGCTGGAGTCTTCAGGTTAGAGGTGAAGCAGCAGTCTGGAGTCTTCCGACTACAGGCTAGGCAGGAGGCTGGAGTCTTCAGACTTGAGGCTAGGCTGGAGGCTGGAGTATTCAGGCTAGAAGCTCGGCAGGAGGCTGGAGTTTTCAGGCTTGAGGCTACGCAAGAGGTTGGAGTCTTCAGGCGTGAGGCTAGGCAGGAGGCTGGAGTCTTCAGGCTTGAGTCTAAGCAGGAGGCTTGAGTCCTCAGGCTTGAGGCCAGGCAGGAGGCTAGAGTCTTCATGCTTGAGGCTTGGCAGAAGGCTGGAGTCTTCAGGATTGAGGCTAGGCAGGAGGCTGGAGTCTTCAGGCTTGAGGCAAGGCAGGAGGCTGGAGTCTTCATGCTTGAGACTAGGCAGGAGGCTGTAGTCTTCAGGATTGAGGCGGGGCAGGAGGCTGCTGCCTTCAGGCTTTAGGCTAGGAAGGAGGCTGGAGTATTCAGGATTGAGGCTTGGCAGGAGGCTGGAGCCTTCAGGCGTGAGGATAGGCAGGAGGTTAGAGTCTTCAGGTTAGAGGTGAAGCAGGAGGCTGGAGTCTTCCGACTAGAGGCTAGGCAGGAGGCTGGAGTCTTCAGACTTGAGGCTAGGCTGGAGGCTGGCGTAATCAGGCTAGAAGCTAGGCAGAAGGCTGGAGTTTTCAGGCTTGAGGCTAGGCTGGAGGCTGGAGCCTTCAGACTTGAGGTTAGACAGGAGGCTAGAGTCTTCAAACTTCAGGCTACGCAAGAGGCTGGAGTCTTCAGGCGTGAGGCTAAGCAGGAGGCTTGAGTCCTCAGGCTTGAGGCTAGGCGGGAGGCTGGAGTCTTCATGCTTGAGGCTAGGCAGGAGGCTGGACTCTTCAGGCTTGAGGCTTGGCAGGAGGATAGAGTCTTCAGGCCTGAATCCAGGCAGGAGGCTAGAGTCTTCAGGCTTGAGGCTAGGCAGGAGACTGGAGTCTTCAGGCTTGAGGCTAGGCAGGAGGCTGGAGTCTTCAGGTTAGAGGTGAAGCAGCAGTCTGGAGTCTTCCGACTAGAGGCTAGGCAGGAGGCTGGAGTCTTCAGACTTGAGGCTAGGCTGGAGGCTGGAGTATTCAGGCTAGAAGCTAGGAAGGAGGCTGGAGTTTTCAGGCTTGAGGCTACGCAAGAGGCTGGAGTCTTCAGGCGTGAGGCTAGGCAGGAGGCTGGATTCTTCAGGCTTGAGGCTAGGCAGGAGGCTGGAGTGTTTAGGCTTGAGGCTAGGCAGGAGACTGGAGTCTTCAGGCTTGAGGCTAGGCAGGAGGCTGGAGTCTTCAGGTTAGAGGTGAAGCAGCAGTCTGGAGTCTTCCGACTACAGGCTAGGCAGGAGGCTGGAGTCTTCAGACTTGAGGCTAGGCTGGAGGCTGGAGTATTCAGGCTAGAAGCTCGGCAGGAGGCTGGAGTTTTCAGGCTTGAGGCTACGCAAGAGGTTGGAGTCTTCAGGCGTGAGGCTAGGCAGGAGGCTGGAGTCTTCAGGCTTGAGTCTAAGCAGGAGGCTTGAGTCCTCAGGCTTGAGGCCAGGCAGGAGGCTAGAGTCTTCATGCTTGAGGCTTGGCAGAAGGCTGGAGTCTTCAGGATTGAGGCTAGGCAGGAGGCTGGAGTCTTCAGGCTTGAGGCAAGGCAGGAGGCTGGAGTCTTCATGCTTGAGACTAGGCAGGAGGCTGTAGTCTTCAGGATTGAGGCGGGGCAGGAGGCTGCTGCCTTCAGGCTTTAGGCTAGGAAGGAGGCTGGAGTATTCAGGATTGAGGCTTGGCAGGAGGCTGGAGCCTTCAGGCGTGAGGATAGGCAGGAGGTTAGAGTCTTCAGGTTAGAGGTGAAGCAGGAGGCTGGAGTCTTCCGACGAGAGGCTAGGCAGGAGGCTGGAGTCTTCAGACTTGAGGCTAGGCTGGAGGCTGGCGTAATCAGGCTAGAAGCTAGGCAGAAGGCTGGAGTTTTCAGGCTTGAGGCTAGGCTGGAGGCTGGAGCCTTCAGACTTGAGGTTAGACAGGAGGCTAGAGTCTTCAAACTTCAGGCTACGCAAGAGGCTGGAGTCTTCAGGCGTGAGGGTAGGCAGAAGGCTGGAGTCTTCAGGATTGAGGCTAGGCAGGAGGCTGGTGCCTTCAGGCTTTAGGCTAGAAAGGAGGCTAGAGTTTTCAGGCTTGATGCTAGGCAGGAGGCTGGAGTGTTTCGGCTTGAGGCTAGGCAGGAGACTGGGGTCTTCAGGTTTGAGGCTAGGCAGGAGGCTGGAGTCTTCAGGTTACAGGTGAAGCAGGAGGCTGGTGTCTTCCGACTAGAGGCTAGGCAGGAGGCTGTAGTCTTCAGACTTGAGGCCAGGCTGGAGGCTGGAATATTCAGGGTTGAGGCTAGGCAGGAGGCAGGAGTCTTCAGGCGTGAGGCTACGCAGGAGGCGAGAGTCTTCAGGTTACAGGTGAAGCAGGAGGCTGGAGTCTTCCGACTAGAGGCTAGGCAGGAGGCTGGAGTCTCCAGACTTGAGGCTAGGCTGGAGGCTGGCGTATTCAGGCTAGAAGCTAGGCAGCGGGCTGGAGTTTTCAGGCTTGAGGCTAGGCTGGAGGCTGGAGCCTTCAGACTTGAGGTTAGACAGGAGGCTAGAGACTGCAAACTTGAGGTTACGCAGGAGGCTGGAGTCTTCAGGCGTGAGGCTAGGCAGGAGGCTGGAGTCTTCAGGCTTGAGGCTAAGCAGGAGGCTTGAGTCATCAGGCTTGAGGCTAGGCGGGAGGCTGGAGTCTTCATGCTTGAGGCTAGGCAGGAGGCTGGACTCTTCAGGCTTGAGGCTTGGCAGGAGGATAGAGTCTTCAGGCCTGAATCCAGGCAGGAGGCTAGAGTCTTCAGGCTTGAGGCTAGGCAGGAGGCTGGAGTGTTTAGGCTTGAGGCTAGGCAGGAGACTGGAGTCTTCAGGCTTGAGGCTAGGCAGGAGGCTGGAGTATTCAGGCTAGAAGCTCGGCAGGAGGCTGGAGTTTTCAGGCTTGAGGCTAGGCTGGAGGCTGGAGTATTCAGGCTAGAAGCTCGGCAGGAGGCTGGAGTTTTCAGGCTTGAGGCTACGCAAGAGGCTGGAGTCTTCAGGCGTGAGGCTAGGCAGGAGGCTGGATTCTTCAGGCTTGAGGCTAGGCAGGAGGCTGGAGTGTTTAGGCTTGAGGCTAGGCAGGAGACTGGAGTCTTCAGGCTTGAGGTTAGGCAGGAGGCTGGAGTCTTCAGGTTAGAGGTGAAGCAGCAGTCTGGAGTCTTCCGACTACAGGCTAGGCAGGAGGCTGGAGTCTTCAGACTTGAGGCTAGGCTGGAGGCTGGAGTATTCAGGCTAGAAGCTAGGCAGGAGGCTGGAGTTTTCAGGCTTGAGGCTACGCAAGAGGTTGGAGTCTTCAGGCGTGAGGCTAGGCAGGAGGCTGGAGTCTTCAGGTTTGAGTCTAAGCAGGAGGCTTGAGTCCTCAGGCTTGAGGCCAGGCAGGAGGCTAGAGTCTTCATGCTTGAGGCTTGGCAGAAGGCTGGAGTCTTCAGGATTGAGGCTAGGCAGGAGGCTGGAGTCTTCAGGCTTGAGACTAGGCAGGAGGGTTGACTCCTCAGGCTTGAGGCTAGGCAGGAGGCTGGAGTCTTCATGCTTGAGACTAGGCAGGAGGCTGTAGTCTTCAGGATTGAGGCGGGGCAGGAGGCTGGTGCCTTCAGGCTTTAGGCTAGGAAGGAGGCTGGAGTATTCAGGATTGAGGCTAGGCAGCAGGCTGGAGCCTTCAGGCGTGAGGCTAGGCAGGAGGCTGGAGTCTTCAGGCTTGAGGCTAGGCAGGAGGCTGGAGTGTTTAAGCTTGAGGCTAGGCAGGAGACTTGAGTCTTCAGGCTTGAGGCTAGGCAGGAGGCTGGAGTCTTCAGGTTAGAGGTGAAGCAGCAGGCTGGAGTCTTCCGACTAGAGGCTAGGCAGGAGGCTGGAGTCTTCAGACTTGAGGCTAGGCTGGAGGCTGGCGTAATCAGGCTAGAAGCTAGGCAGAAGGCTGGAGTTTTCAGGCTTGAGGCTAGGCTGGAGGCTGGAGCCTTCAGACTTGAGGTTAGACAGGAGGCTAGAGTCTTCAAACTTCAGGCTACGCAAGAGGCTGGAGTCTTCAGGCGTGAGGGTAGGCAGAAGGCTGGAGTCTTCAGGATTGAGGCTAGGCAGGAGGCTGGTGCCTTCAGGCTTTAGGCTAGGAAGGAGGCTAGAGTTTTCAGGCTTGATGCTAGGCAGGAGGCTGGAGTGTTTCGGCTTGAGGCTAGGCAGGAGACTGGGGTCTTCAGGTTTGAGGCTAGGCAGGAGGCTGGAGTCTTCAGGTTACAGGTGAAGCAGGAGGCTGGTGTCTTCCGACAAGAGGCTAGGCAGGAGGCTGTAGTCTTCAGACTTGAGGCCAGGCTGGAGGCTGGAATATTCAGGGTTGAGGCTAGGCAGGAGACTGGAGTCTTCAGGCGTGAGGCTACGCAGGAGGCTAGAGTCTTCAGGTTACAGGTGAAGCAGGAGGCTGGAGTCTTCCGACTAGAGGCTAGGCAGGAGGCTGGAGTCTCCAGACTTGAGGCTAGGCTGGAGGCTGGCGTATTCAGGCTAGAAGCTAGGCAGCGGGCTGGAGTTTTCAGGCTTGAGGCTAGGCTGGAGGCTGGAGCCTTCAGACTTGAGGTTAGACAGGAGGCTAGAGTCTGCAAACTTGAGGTTACGCAGGAGGCTGGAGTCTTCAGGCGTGAGGCTAGGCAGGAGGCTGGAGTCTTCAGGCTTGAGGCTAAGCAGGAGGCTTGAGTCCTCAGGCTTGAGGCTAGGCGGGAGGCTGGAGTCTTCATGCTTGAGGCTAGGCAGGAGGCTGGACTCTTCAGGCTTGAGGCTTGGCAGGATGATAGAGTCTTCAGGCCTGAATCCAGGCAGGAGGCTAGAGTCTTCAGGCTTGAGGCTAGGCAGGAGGCTGGAGTGTTTAGGCTTGAGGCTAGGCAGGAGACTGGAGTCTTCAGGCTTGAGGCTAGGCAGGAGGCTGGAGTCTTCAGGTTAGAGGTGAAGCAGCAATCTGGAGTCTTCCGACTAGAGGCTAGGCAGGAGGCTGGTGTCTTCAGTCTTGAGGCTAGGCTGGAGGCTGGAGTATTCAGGCTAGAAGCTAGGCAGGAGGCTGGAGTTTTCAGGCTTGAGGCTACGCAAGAGGCTGGAGTCTTCACGCGTGAGGCTAGGCAGGAGGCTGGATTCTTCAGGCTTGAGGCTAGGCAGGAGGCTGGAGTGTTTAGGCTTGAGGCTAGGCAGGAGACTGGAGTCTTCAGGCTTGAGGTTAGGCAGGAGGCTGGAGTCTTCAGGTTAGAGGTGAAGCAGCAGTCTGGAGTCTTCCGACTACAGGCTAGGCAGGAGGCTGGAGTCTTCAGACTTGAGGCTAGGCTGGAGGCTGGAGTATTCAGGCTAGAAGCTAGGCAGGAGGCTGGAGTTTTCAGGCTTGAGGCTACGCAAGAGGTTGGAGTCTTCAGGCGTGAGGCTAGGCAGGAGACTGGAGTCTTCAGGCTTGAGTCTAAGCAGGAGGCTTGAGTCCTCAGGCTTGAGGCCAGGCAGGAGGCTAGAGTCTTCATGCTTGAGGCTTGGCAGAAGGCTGGAGTCTTCAGGATTGAGGCTAGGCAGGAGGCTGGAGTCTTCAGGCTTGAGACTAGGCAGGAGGGTTGAGTCCTCAGGCTTGAGGCTAGGCAGGAGGCTGGAGTCTTCATGCTTGAGTCTAGGCAGGAGGCTGTAGTCTTCAGGATTGAGGCGGGGCAGGAGGCTGGTGCCTTCAGGCTTTAGGCTAGGAAGGAGGCTGGAGTATTCAGGATTGAGGCTAGGCAGCAGGCTGGAGCCTTCAGGCGTGAGGCTAGGCAGGAGGCTGGAGTCTTCAGGCTTGAGGCTAGGCAGGAGGCTGGAGTGTTTAGGCTTGAGGCTAGGCAGGAGACTTGAGTCTTCAGGCTTGAGGCTAGGCAGGAGGCTGGAGTCTTCAGGTTAGAGGTGAAGCAGCAGGCTGGAGTCTTCCGACTAGAGGCTAGGCAGGAGGCTGGAGTCTTCAGACTTGAGGCTAGGCTGGATGCTGGAGTATTCAGGCTAGAAGCTAGGCAGGAGGCTGGAGTCTTCAGGCTTGAGGCTAAGCAGGAGGCTTGAGTCCTCAGGCTTGAGGCTAGGCAGGAGGCTGGAGTCTTCATGCTTGAGGCTAGGCAGGAGTCTTCAGGATTGAGTCTAGGCTGGAGGCTGGAGTCTTCAGTCTTGAGGCTAGGCAGGAGGGTTGAGTCCTCTGGCTTGAGGCTAGGCAGGAGGCTGGAGTCTTCATACTTGAGACTAGGCAGGAGGCTGTAGTCTTCAGGATTGAGGCGGGGCAGGAGGCTGGTGCCTTCAGGCTTTAGGCTAGGAAGGAGGCTGGAGTATTCAGGATTGAGGCTAGGCAGGAGGCTGGAGCCTTCAGGCATGAGGCTAGGCAGGAGGCTGGAGTCTTCAGGCTTGAGGCTAAGCAGGAGGCTGGTGCCTTCAGGCTTTAGGCTACGAAGGAGGCTGGAAAAATTCAGGATTGAGGCTAGGCAGGAGGCTGGAGTCTTCAGGCATCAGGATAGGCAGGAAGCTGGAGTCTTCAGGCTGGTGTCTATGCAGGAGGCTGGATTCTTCAGGTTTGTGGCTAGGCAGGAGGCTGGAGTCTTCAGGCTTGAGGCCAGGCAGGAGACTAGGGTCTTCAGGCCTGAATCTAGGCAGGAGGCTAGAGTCTTCAGCTTGAGGCTAGGCAGGAGGCTGGAGTGTTTAGGCTTGAGGCTAGGCAGGAGACTGGAGTCTTCAGGTTTGAGGCTCGGCAGGAGGCTGGAGTCTTCAGGTTAGAGGTGAAGCAGGAGGCTGGAGTCTTCCGACTAGAGTCTAGGCAGGAGGCTGGAGCCTTCAGACTTGCAGCTAGGCTGTAGGCTTGAGTATTCAGGCTAGAATCTAGGCAGGAGGCTGGAGTTTTCAGGGTTGAGGCTACGCAGGAGGCAGGAGTCTTCAGGATTGAGTCTAGGCTGGAGGCTGGAGTCTTCAGTCTTGAGGCTAGGCAGGAGGGTTGAGTCCTCTGGCTTGAGGCTAGGCAGGAGGCTGGAGTCTTCATGCTTGAGACTAGGCAGGAGGCTGTAGTCTTCAGGATTGAGGCGGGGCAGGAGGCTGGTGCCTTCAGGCTTTAGTCTAGGAAGGAGGCTGGAGTATTCAGGATTGAGGCTAGGCAGGATGCTGGAGCCTTCAGGCATGAGGCTAGGCAGGAGGCTGGAGTCTTCAGGCTTGAGGCTAGGCAGGAGGCTGGAGTCTTCAGGTTAGAGGTGAAGCAGCAGTCTGGAGTCTTCCGACTACAGGCTAGGCAGGAGGCTGGAGTCTTCAGACTTGAGGCTAGGCTGGAGGCTGGAGTATTCAGGCTAGAAGCTAGGCAGGAGGCTGGAGTTTTCAGGCTTGAGGCTACGCAAGAGGTTGGAGTCTTCAGGCGTGAGGCTAGGCAGGAGGCTGGAGTCTTCAGGCTTGAGTCTAAGCAGGAGGCTTGAGTCCTCAGGCTTGAGGCCAGGCAGGAGGCTAGAGTCTTCATGCTTGAGGCTTGGCAGAAGGCTGGAGTCTTCAGGATTGAGGCTAGGCAGGAGGCTGGAGTCTTCAGGCTTGAGACTAGGCAGGAGGGTTGAGTCCTCAGGCTTGAGGCTAGGCAGGAGGCTGGAGTCTTCATGCTTGAGACTAGGCAGGAGGCTGTAGTCTTCAGGATTGAGGCGGGGCAGGAGGCTGGTGCCTTCAGGCTTTAGGCTAGGAAGGAGGCTGGAGTATTCAGGATTGAGGCTAGGCAGCAGGCTGGAGCCTTCAGGCGTGAGGCTAGGCAGGAGGCTGGAGTCTTCAGGCTTGAGGCTAGGCAGGAGGCTGGAGTGTTTAGGCTTGAGGCTAGGCAGGAGACTTGAGTCTTCAGGCTTGAGGCTAGGCAGGAGGCTGGAGTCTTCAGGTTTGAGGTGAAGCAGCAGGCTGGAGTCTTCCGACTAGAGGCTAGGCAGGAGGCTGGAGTCTTCAGACTTGAGGCTAGGCTGGATGCTGGAGTATTCAGGCTAGAAGCTAGGCAGGAGGCTGGAGTCTTCAGGCTTGAGGCTAAGCAGGAGGCTTGAGTCCTCAGGCTTGAGGCTAGGCAGGAGGCTGGAGTCTTCATGCTTGAGGCTAGGCAGGAGTCTTCAGGATTGAGTCTAGGCTGGAGGCTGGAGTCTTCAGTCTTGAGGCTAGGCAGGAGGGTTGAGTCCTCTGGCTTGAGGCTAGGCAGGAGGCTGGAGTCTTCATGCTTGAGACTAGGCAGGAGGCTGTAGTCTTCAGGATTGAGGCGGGGCAGGAGGCTGGTGCCTTCAGGCTTTAGGCTAGGAAGGAGGCTGGAGTATTCAGGATTGAGGCTAGGCAGGAGGCTGGAGCCTTCAGGCATGAGGCTAGGCAGGAGGCTGGAGTCTTCAGGCTTGAGGCTAAGCAGGAGGCTGGTGCCTTCAGGCTTTAGGCTACGAAGGAGGCTGGAAAAATTCAGGATTGAGGCTAGGCAGGAGGCTGGAGTCTTCAGGCATCAGGATAGGCAGGAAGCTGGAGTCTTCAGGCTGGTGTCTATGCAGGAGGCTGGATTCTTCAGGTTTGTGGCTAGGCAGGAGGCTGGAGTCTTCAGGCTTGAGGCCAGGCAGGAGACCAGGGTCTTCAGGCCTGAATCTAGGCAGGAGGCTAGAGTCTTCAGCTTGAGGCTAGGCAGGAGGCTGGAGTGTTTAGGCTTGAGGCTAGGCAGGAGACTGGAGTCTTCAGGTTTGAGGCTCGGCAGGAGGCTGGAGTCTTCAGGTTAGAATGTAGGCAGGAGGCTGGAGTTTTCAGGGTTGAGGCTACGCAGGAGGCTGGAGTCTTCAGGCTTGAGGCTAAGCAGGAGGTTTAAGTCCTCGGGCTTGAGCCTAGGCAGGAGGCTGGAGTCTTCATTCTTGAGGCAAGGCAGAAGGCTGGAGTCTTCAGGCTTGAGGCTAGGCAGGAGGCTGGAGTGTTTAGGCTTGAGGCTAGGCAGGAGACTTGAGTCTTCAGGCTTGAGGCTAGGCAGGAGGCTGGAGTCTTCAGGTTAGAGGTGAAGCAGCAGGCTGGAGTCTTCCGACTAGAGGCTAGGCAGGAGGCTGGAGTCTTCAGACTTGAGGCTAGGCTGGAGGCTGGAGTATTCAGGCTAGAAGCTAGGCAGGAGGCTGGAGTCTTCAGGCTTGAGGCTAAGCAGGAGGCTTGAGTCCTCAGGCTTGAGGCTAGGCAGGAGGCTGGAGTCTTCATGCTTGAGGCTAGGCAGGAGGCTGGAGTCTTCAGTCTTGAGGCTAGGCAGGAGGGTTGAGTCCTCTGGCTTGAGGCTAGGCAGGAGGCTGGAGTCTTCATGCTTGAGACGAGGCAGGAGGCTGTAGTCTTCAGGATTGAGGCGGGGCAGGAGGCTGGTGCCTTCAGGATTGAGGCTAGGCAGGAGGCTGGAGCCTTCAGGCATGAGGCTAGGCAGGAGGCTGGAGTCTTCAGGCTTGAGGCTAAGCAGGAGGCTGGTGCCTTCAGGCTTTAGGCTACGAAGGAGGCTGGAAAAATTCAGGATTGAGGCTAGGCAGGAGGCTGGAGTCTTCAGGTTTGTGGCTAGGCAGGAGGCTGGAGTCTTCAGGCTTGAGGCCAGGCAGGAGGCTAGGGTCTTCAGGCTTGAATCTTGGCAGGAGGCTAGAGTCTTCAGCTTGAGGCTAGGCAGGAGGCTGGAGTGTTTAGGCTTGAGGCTAGGCAGGAGACTGGAGTCTTCAGGTTTGAGGCTCGGCAGGAGGCTGGAGTCTTCAGGTTAGAGGTGAAGCAGGAGGCTGGAGTCTTCTGACTAGAGGCTAGGCAGGAGACTGGAGCCTTCAGACTTGCAGCTAGGCTGTAGGCTTGAGTATTCAGGCTGGAATCTAGGCAGGAGGCTGGAGTTTTCAGGGTTGAGGCTACGCAGGAGGCTGGAGTCTTCAGGCGTGAGGCTAGGCAGGAGGCTGGATTCTTCAGGCTTGAGGCTAAGCAGGAGGCTTAAGTCCTCAGGCTTGAGCCTAGGCAGGAGGCTGGAGTCTTCATTCTTGAGGCAAGGCAGAAGGCTGGAGTCTTCAGGATTGAGGCTTGGCAGGAGTCTGGTGCCTGCAGCCTTTAGGCTAGGATGGAGACTAGAGTCTTCAGGCTTGATGCTAGGCAGGAGGCTGGAGTGTTTAGGCTTGACGCTAGGCAGGAGACTGGGGTCTTCAGGTTTGAGGCTAGGCAGGAGGATGGACTCTTCAGGTTAGAGGTGAAGCAGGAGGCTGGAGTCTTCCGACTAGAGGCTAGGCAGGAGGCTGTAGTCTTCAGACTTGAGGCTAGGCTGGAGGCTGGAGTATTCAGGCTAGAAGCTAGGCGGGAGGCTGGAGTCTTCAGGCGTGAGGCTAGGCAGGAGGCTGGAGTCTTCAGGCTTGAGGCAAGGCAGGAGGGTTGAGTCCTCAGGCTTGAGGCTAGGCAGGAGGCTGGAGTCTTCATGCTTGAGACTAGGCAGGAGGCTGTAGTCTTCAGGATTGAGGCGGGGCAGGAGGCTGGTACCTTCAGGCTTTAGGCTAGGAAGGAAGCTGGAGTATTCAGGTTATAGGTGAAGCAGGAGGCTGGAGTCTTCCGACTAGAGGCTAGGCAGGGGGCTGGAGTCTTCAGACTTGAGGCTAGGCTGGAGTCTGGCGTAATCAGGCTAGAAGCTAGGCAGAAGGCTGGAGTTTTCAGGCTTGAGGCTAGGCTGGAGGCTGGAGCCTTCAGACTTGAGGTTAGACAGGAGGCTAGAGTCTTCAAACTTGAGGCTACGCAAGAGGCTGGAGTCTTCAGGCGTGAGGGTAGGCAGGAGGCTGGAGTCTTCAGGCTTGAGGCTAAGCTGGAGGCTTGAGTCCTGAGGCTTGAGGCTAGGCAGGAGGTTGGAGTCTGCATGCTTGAGGCTAGGCAGGAGGCTGGAGACTTCAGGATTGAGGCTACGCAAGAGGCTGGAGTCTTCAGGCGTGAGGCTAGGCAGGAGGCTGGAGTCTTCAGGCTTGAGGCTAAGCAGAAGGCTTGAGTCCTCAGGCTTGAGGGTAGGCAGGAGGCTGGAGTCTTCAGGATTGAGGCTAGGTAGGAGGCTGGTGCCTTCAGGCTTTAAGCTAGGAACGAGGCTAGAGTCTTCAGGCTTGATGCTAGGCAGGAGGCTGGAGTGTTTAGGCTTGAGGCTAGGCAGGAGACTGGGGTCTTCAGGTTTGAGACCAGGCAGGAGGCTGGAGTCTTCAGGTTACAGGTGAAGCAGGAGGCTGGAGTCTTCCGACTAGAGGCTAGGCAGGAGGCTGTAGTCTTCAGACTTGAGGCTAGGCTGGAGGCTGGAGTATTCAGGCTAGAAGCTAGGCGGGAGGATGGAGTCTTCAGGCGTGAGGCTAGGCAGGAGGCTAGAGTCTTCAGGCTTGAGGCTAGGCAGGAGGCTGTAGTCTTCAGACTTGAGGCTAGGCTGGAGGCTGGAGTATTCAGGCTAGAAGCTACGCGGGAGGATGGAGTCTTCAGGCGTGAGGCTAGGCAGGAGGCTGGAGTCTTCATGCTTGAGACTAGGCATGAGGCTGTAGTCTTCAGGATTGAGGCGGGGCAGGAGGCTGGTGCCTTCAGGCTTTAGGCTAGGAAGGAGGCTGGAGTATTCAGGATTGAGGCTAGGCAGGAGGCTGGAGCCTTCAGGCGTGAGGCTAGGCAGGAGGCTAGAGTCTTCAGGTTAGAGGTGAAGCAGGAGGCTGGAGTCTTCCGACTAGAGGCTAGGCAGGAGGCTGGAGTCTTCAGACTTGAGGCTAGGCTGGAGGCTGGCGTATTCAGGCTAGAAGCTAGGCAGAAGGCTGGAGTTTTCAGGCTTGAGTCTAGGCTGGAGGCTGGAGCCTTCAGACTTGAGGTTAGACAGGAGGCTAGAGTCTTCAAACTTGAGGCTACGCACGAGGCTGGAGTCTTCAGGCGTGAGGCTAGGCAGGAGGCTGGAGTCTTCAGGCTTGAGGCTAAGCAGGAGGCTTGAGTCCTCAGGCTTGAGGCTAGGCAGGAGGCTGGAGTCTTCAGGATTGAGGCTACGCAAGAGGCTGGAGTCTTCTGGTGTGAGGATAGGCAGGAGGCTGGAGTATTCAGGATTGAGGCTAGGCAGGAGTCTGGAGTCTTCAGCCTAGAGGCTAGGCAGGAGGCTAGAGTCTTCAGGCTTGAGGTTAGGCAGGAGACTGGTGTCTTCAGGCATCAGGCTGGGCAGGAATCTGGAGTGTTCTGGCTTGAGTCGAGGCAGGAGGCTGGAGTCTTTAGGCTTGAGCCTAAGCAGGAGGCTTGAGGCTAGGCAGGGGGCTGGAGTCTTCAGCTTGAGGCTAAGCAAGAGGCTTGAGTCTTCAGGCTTGAGGCTAGGCTGGAGTTTGGAGTCTTCAGGCTAGAGGTTAGGCAGGAGGCTGGAGTCTTCTGGCTAGAGGCTAGGGAGGAGGCTGGAGTCTTCAGGCTTGAGGCTAGGGAGGAGGCTGGAGTCTTTAGGATTGAGGTTAGGCAGGAGGCTGGAGCCTTCTGGCTTGATGCTGGAGTCTTCAGGCTAGACACTAGGCAGGAGACTGTAGGCTTCAGGATAGAGGCTAGGCAGGAGGTTGGAGTCTTCAGGCCTGAAACTAAGCAGGAAGCTGGAGTCGTCAGGATTGACGCTGATGCTAGGCCGGAGGCTGGAGTCTTCAGGCTGGAGGCTAGGCAGGAGGCTGCAGTATTCAGGCTGGAGGCTCGGCAGGAGGCTGCAGTCTTCAGGCTAGATACTAGGCATGATGTTGGAGTCGTCCTGATTGAGGCTAGGCAGGAGAATGGAGACTTCAGGCTTGTGACAAAGCAGGAGTCTGCGGTCTTCAGGATTGAGGCTCGGCAGGAGGCTGGAGCCTTCAGGCTTGAGGGTAAGCAGGAGGTTTGATTCTTCAAGCGTGAGGCTAGGCAGGAGGCTGGAGTCTTCAGGCTTGAGGCTAAGCAGGAGGCTTGAGTCTTCAGGCTAGAGTCTAGGCAGGAGGCTGGTGTTTTCAGGCATCAGGATAGGCAGGTAGCTGGAGTCTTCAGGCTGGTGTCTATGCAGAAGGCTGGATTCTTCAGGTTTGTGGCTAGGCAGGAGGCTGGAGTCTTCAGGCTTGAGGCCAGGCAGGAGGCTAGGGTCTTCAGGCCTGAATCTAGGCAGGAGGCTAGAGTCTTCAGGCTTGAGGCTAGGCAGGAGGCTGGAGTGTTTAGGCTTGAGGCTAGGCAGGAGACTGGAGTCTTCAGGTTTGAGGCTAGGCAGGAGGCTGGAGTCTTCAGGTTAGAGGTGAAGCAGGAGGCTGGAGTCTTCCGACTAGAGGCTCGGCAGGAGGCTGGAACCTTCAGACTTGCGGATAGGCTGTAGGCTGGAGTATTCAGGCTAGAATCTAGGCAGGAGGCTGGAGTCTTCAGACTGGAGGCTAAGCTGGAGGCTGGAGTCTTCAGGCTAGAAGCTCGGCAGGAGGCTGGAGTCTTCAGGCTTGAAGCTAGGCTGGAGGCTGGAGTCTTCAGACTTGAGGTTAGGCAGGATGCTGGAGTCTTCAAGCTTGAGGCTAAGCAGGAGGCTTGACTCTTTAGTCTTGAGGCTAGGTATGAGCCGGGAATGTTTTGGCTTGTGGCTTGGCAGGAGGCTGGAGACTTGAGACTTGAGACGAGGCTAGGCATGAGGCTGGAGTCTTCAGAGTTGAGGCTAGGTAGGAGACTTGACTCTTCAGATTTGAGGTTAGGCAGGAGGCTGGCGTCTTTAAGCTTGAGGCTAGGCAGGAGGCTGGAGTGTTTAGTCTAGAGGCTAGGCAGGAGGCTGTAGACTTCCGGCTAGAGGCTAGGCAGGAGGTTGGGGTCTTCAGGTGTGCGGCTATGCTGGAGGCTGGAGTCTTCAGGCTTCAGGCTAACCAGGAGGCTTGAGTCCTGAGGCTTCAGACTTGGCAGGAGGCAGGAGTCTTCAGGCTTGAGGCTATGAAGGAGGCTGGAGTCGTCAGGATTGAGGCTAGGCAGGAGGCTGGAGACTTCAGGCTTGGAGCTTGGCAGGAGGCTGGAGTCTTCAGGCTTGAGGCTAGGCAGGCGGCCGGAATCTCCAGCCTTGAGGCTAGGCAGGAGGCTGGAATCCTCAGGCTTGAGATTGGGCAGGAGGCTGGAGTCTTTAGGCTTGAGGCTGGGCAGGAGGCTGGTGTCTTCAGGCATCAGGCTGGGTAGGAATCTGGAGTGCTTAGGCTTGAGGCTAGGCAGGAGACTGGAGTCTTTAGGCTTTAGGCTAGGCAGGAGGCTGGACTCTTCAGGTTTGAGGCTAGGCAGGAGGCTGGAGTCTTCAGACTTGAGGTTAGGCAGAAGGCTTGAGTCTTCAAGCTTGAGGCTAGGCAGGAGGCTGGAGTCTTCAGGGGTAAGGCTAAGCAAGAGGCTGGAGTCTTCAGGCTGGAGACTAAGCGGGAGGCTGGAGTCTTCAGGCGTGATGCTAGGCAGGAGGCTGGAGTCTTCAGTCTTGAGTCTAAGCAGGAGGCTGCAGTCGTCAGGATTGAGACTGAGGCTAAGCAGGAGTCTGGAGTCTTCAGGCTTGAGGCTAGGCAGGAGACTGGAGTCTTCAGGCTTGAGGCTAGGCAGGAGGCTGGAGTCTTCTGGCTAGAGGCTAGGGAGGAGGCTGGAGTCTTCAGGCTTGAGGCTAGGGAGGAGGCTGGAGTCTTTAGGATTGAGGCTAGGCAGGAGGCTAGAGCCTTCTGGCTTGATGCTGGAGTCTTCAGGCTAGACGCTAGTCAGGAGGCTGTAGGCTTCAGGCTTGAGGCTAGGCAGGAGACTGGAGTCTTTAGGCTTTAGGCTAGGCAGGAGGCTGGACTCTTCAGGTTTGAGGCTAGGCAGGAGGCTGGAGTCTTCAGACTTGAGGTTAGGCAGAAGGCTTGAGTCTTCAAGCTTGAGGCTAGGCAGGAGGCTGGAGTCTTCAGGCTAGAGGCTAGGCAGGAGGCTGAAGTCTTCAGTCTTGAGTCTAAGCAGGAGGCTGCAGTCGTCAGGATTGAGACTGAAGCTAAGCAGGAGTCTGGAGTCTTCAGGCTTGAGGCTAGGCAAGAGACTGGAGTCTTCAGGCTTGAGGCTAGGCAGGAGGCTGGAGTCTTCAGGCTTGAGACTAAGCAGGAGGCTGGAGTCGTCAGGATTGAGGCTGAGGCTCGGCAGGAGTCTGGCGTATTCAGGCTTCAGGCTAGGCGGGAGGATGGAATCTTCAGGTTAGAGGTGAGGCAGGGGGTTGGAGTTTTACCCCTAGAGGCTAGGCTGGAGGCTGGAGTCTTCAGGCTAGAATCTAGGCAGGAGGCTGGAGACTGCAGGCTTGAAGTTAGACTGGAGGCTGGAGTCTTCAGACTTGAGGTTAGGCAGGAGGCTTGAGTCTTCAAGCTTGAGGCTAGGCAGGAGGCTGGAGTCTTCAGGGGTGAGGCTAGGCAAGAGGCTGGAGTCTTCAGGCTGGAGACTAAGCGGGAGGCTGGAGTCGTCAGGATTGAGGCCGAGGCTCGGCAGGAGTCTGGAGTCATCAGGCTAGAGGCTAGGCAGGATGTTGGAGTCGTCAAGCTTGAGGTTAGGCAGCAGGCTGGAATCTTCTGTCTTGAGGCTAGGGAGGAGGCTGGTGTATTCAGAATTGAGGCTGGGCAGGAAGCTGGAATCTTCAGGCTTGAGGCTGGGCAGGAGGCTGTAATCTTCAGGCTTGTGGCTAGGCAGGAGGCTGGAGTCTTCAGGCTTGAGGCTAGGCAGGTGGCCGGAATCTTCAGGCTTGCAGCTAGGCAGGAGGCTGGAATCTTCAGGCTTGAGTCTAGGCAGGAGGCTGGAGTCTTCAGACTTGAGGCTAAGCAGGAGGCTTGAGACTTCAGGCTTGAGGCTAGACAGGAGGCTGAAATCTTCAGGCTTGAGACTAAGCAGGAGGCTGGTGTCGTCAGGATTGAAGCTCGGCTGGAGGCCTGAGCCTTCAGATTTGAGGCTAGGCAGGAGACTGGATTCTTCAGGCTTGAGGCTAGGCTGGAGGCTGGAGTCTTCAGTTTAGAGGTGAAGCAGGAGGCTGGTGTCTTCCGGCTAGAGGCGAGGCAGGAGGCTGGAGTCTTCAGACTTAGGGCTAGGCTGGAGGCTGGAGTCTTCAGGCTAGAAGCTAGGTAGGAGGCTGGAGTTTTCAGACTTAAGCCTCGGCTGGAGGTTGGAGTCTTCAGACTTGAGGTTAGGCAGGAGTCGGAGTCTTCAGGCCTGAAGCTAGGCAGGAGGCTAGAGTCTCCAGGCTTGAGGATAGGCAGGAGGCTGGAGTGTTTAGGCTTGAGGCTAGGCAGGAGGCTGGAGTCTTCAGACTTGAGGCTAAGCTGGAGGCTGTAGTCTTCAAGCTTGAGGCTAGGCAGGAGGCTGGAGTCTTCAGACTGGAGGCTAAGCTGGAGGCTGGAGTCTTCAGGCTAGAAGCTCGGCAGGAGGCTGGAGTCTTCAGGCTTGAAGCTAGGCTGGAGGCTGGAGTCTTCAGACTTGAGGTTAGGCAGGATGCTGGAGTCTTCAAGCTTGAGGCTAAGCAGGAGGCTTGACTCTTTAGTCTTGAGGCTAGGTATGAGCCGGGAATGTTTTGGCTTGTGGCTTGGCAGGAGGCTGGAGACTTGAGACTTGAGACGAGGCTAGGCATGAGGCTGGAGTCTTCAGAGTTGAGGCTAGGTCGGAGACTTGACTCTTCAGATTTGAGGTTAGGCAGGAGGCTGGCGTCTTTAAGCTTGAGGCTAGGCAGGAGGCTGGAGTGTTTAGTCTAGAGGCTAGGCAGGAGGCTGTAGACTTCCGGCTAGAGGCTAGGCAGGAGGTTGGGGTCTTCAGGTGTGCGGCTATGCTGGAGGCTGGAGTCTTCAGGCTTCAGGCTAACCAGGAGGCTTGAGTCCTGAGGCTTCAGACTTGGCAGGAGGCAGGAGTCTTCAGGCTTGAGGCTATGAAGGAGGCTGGAGTCGTCAGGATTGAGGCTAGGCAGGAGGCTGGAGACTTCAGGCTTGGAGCTTGGCAGGAGGCTGGAGTCTTCAGGCTTGAGGCTAGGCAGGCGGCCGGAATCTCCAGCCTTGAGGCTAGGCAGGAGGCTGGAATCTTCAGGCTTGAGATTGGGCAGGAGGCTGGAGTCTTTAGGCTTGAGGCTGGGCAGGAGGCTGGTGTCTTCAGGCATCAGGCTGGGTAGGAATCTGGAGTGCTTAGGCTTGAGGCTAGGCAGGAGACTGGAGTCTTTAGGCTTTAGGCTAGGCAGGAGGCTGGACTCGTCAGGTTTGAGGCTAGGCAGGAGGCTGGAGTCTTCAGACTTGAGGTTAGGCAGAAGGCTTGAGTCTTCAAGCTTGAGGCTAGGCAGGAGGCTGGAGTCTTCAGGGGTAAGGCTAAGCAAGAGGCTGGAGTCTTCAGGCTGGAG
This sequence comes from Mobula birostris, assembly GCF_030028105.1. Lineage (NCBI taxonomy): Eukaryota > Metazoa > Chordata > Chondrichthyes > Myliobatiformes > Myliobatidae > Mobula > Mobula birostris. The sequence continues at coordinate 113,715 of NW_027274082.1, forward strand.
ACTAAGCGGGAGGCTGGAGTCTTCAGGCGTGATGCTAGGCAGGAGGCTGGAGTCTTCAGTCTTGAGTCTAAGCAGGAGGCTGCAGTCGTCAGGATTGAGACTGAGGCTAAGCAGGAGTCTGGAGTCTTCAGGCTTGAGGCTAGGCAGGAGACTGGAGTCTTCAGGCTTGAGGCTAGGCAGGAGGCTGGAGTCTTCTGGCTAGAGGCTAGGGAGGAGGCTGGAGTCTTCAGGCTTGAGGCTAGGGAGGAGGCTGGAGTCTTTAGGATTGAGGCTAGGCAGGAGGCTAGAGCCTTCTGGCTTGATGCTGGAGTCTTCAGGCTAGACGCTAGTCAGGAGGCTGTAGGCTTCAAGCTAGAGGCTGGGCAGGAGGCTGGAGTCTTCAGGCCTCAAACTAAGCAGGAATCTGGAGTGTTTAGGCTTGAGGCTAGGCAGGAGTTTGGAGTCTTTACGCTTGAGGCTAGGGAGGAGACTGGACTCTTCAGGTTTGAGGCTAGGCAGGAGGCTGGAGTCTTCAGACTTGAGGTTAGGCAGAAGGCTTGAGTCTTCAAGCTTGAGGCTAGGCAGGAGGCTGGAGTCTTCAGGCTAGAGGCTAGGCAGGAGGCTGAAGTCTTCAGTCTTGAGTCTAAGCAGGAGGCTGCAGTCGTCAGGATTGAGACTGAAGCTAAGCAGGAGTCTGGAGTCTTCAGGCTTGAGGCTAGGCAAGAGACTGGAGTCTTCAGGCTTGAGGCTAGGCAGGAGGCTGGAGTCTTCAGGCTTGAGACTAAGCAGGAGGCTGGAGTCATCAGGATTGAGGCTGAGGCTCGGCAGGAGTCTGGCGTATTCAGGCTTCAGGCTAGGCGGGAGGATGGAATCTTCAGGTTAGAGGTGAGGCAGGGGGTTGGAGTTTTGCCCCTAGAGGCTAGGCTGGAGGCTGGAGTCTTGAGGCTAGGCTGGAGGCTGGAGTCTTCAGGCTAGAATCTAGGCAGGAGGCTGGAGACTGCAGGCTTGAAGTTAGACTGGAGGCTGGAGTCTTCAGACTTGAGGTTAGGCAGGAGGCTTGAGTCTTCAAGCTTGAGGCTAGGCAGGAGGCTGGAGTCTTCAGGGGTGAGGCTAGGCAAGAGGCTGGAGTCTTCAGGCTGGAGACTAAGCGGGAGGCTGGAGTCGTCAGGATTGAGGCCGAGGCTCGGCAGGAGTCTGGAGTCATCAGGCTAGAGGCTAGGCAGGATGTTGGAGTCGTCAAGCTTGAGGTTAGGCAGCAGGCTGGAATCTTCTGTCTTGAGGCTAGGGAGGAGGCTGGTGTATTCAGAATTGAGGCTGGGCAGGAAGCTGGAATCTTCAGGCTTGAGGCTGGGCAGGAGGGTGTAATCTTCAGGCTTGTGGCTAGGCAGGAGGCTGGAGTCTTCAGTCCTGAAGCTAGGCAGGAGGCTAGAGTCTTCAGGCTTGAGGATAGGCAGGAGTCTGGAGTGTTTAGGCTTGAGGCTAGGCAGGAGACTGGAGTCTCCAGGCTTGAGGCTAGGCAGGAGCCTGGAATCTTCAGGATAGAGGCTCGGCAGGAGGCTGGAGTCTTCAGACTTGAGGCTAGGTTGGAGGCTGGAGTCTTCAGTCTAGAAGCTAGGCAGGAGGCTGGAGTCTTCAGGCGTGAGGCTAGGCTGGAGGCTGAAGTCTTCAGGCTTGAGGCTCGGCAGGAGGCTAGAGTCTTTAGGCTTCAGGCTAAGCAGGAGGCTTGAGTCCTGAGGCTTGAGGCTATGCAGGAGGCTGGAGTCTTCAGGTTTGAGGCTAGGCTGGAGGTTGGAGTCTTCAGACTTGAGATTAGGCAGGAGGCTGGAGTCTTCAAGCTTGAGGCTAGGCAGGAGGCTAGAGTCTTCAGGCGTGAGGCTAGGCAGGAGGCTGGAGTCTTCAGGCTTGAGGCTAGGCAGGAGGCTTGAGTCTTCAGGCTTGAGTATAGGCAGGAGGCTGGAGTCTTTAAGCTTGAGGCTAGGCAGGAGGCTGGTGTCTTCAGGCATCAGGCTGGGCAGGACTCTGGAGTGTTCAGGCTTGAGGTTAGGCAGGTGGCTGGTGTCTTCAGGGTTTAGGCTAGGCAGGAGACTGGACTCTTCAGGTTTGAGGCTAGGCAGGAGGCTAGAGTCTTTAAGCTTGAGGCTAGGCAGGAGGCTGGTGTCTTCAGGCATCAGGCTGGGCAGGACTCTGGAGTGTTCAGGCTTGAGGCTAGGCAGGTGGCTGGAGTCTTCAGGGTTTAGGCTAGGCAGGAGACTGGACTCTTCAGGTTTGAGGCTAGGCAGGAGGCTGGAGTCTTCAGACTTGAGGTTAGGCAGAAGTCTCGAGTCTTCAAGCTTGAGGCTAAGCAGGAGGCTTGAGCCTTCAGGCTTGAGGCTAGGCAGGAGGCTGGAGTCTTCAGGCTTGAGACTAAGCAGGAGGCTGGGGTCGTCAGGATTGAGGCTGAGGCTAGGCAGAAGGCTGGAGTCTTCAGACTTGAGGCTAGGCTGGAGGCTGGAGTCTTCAGGCTAGAAGCTAGGCAGGAGGCTGGAGACTTGTGACTTGAGACGAGGCTAGGCATGAGGCTGGAGTCTTCAGTATTGAGGCTAGGCAGGAGGCTGGAGTCTTCAGGCTTGAGGCTAGGCAGGAGGCTTGAGTCTTCAGGCTTGAGGCTCTGCAGGAGGCTGTCGTCTTCAGGTTTGAGGCTAGGCAGGAGGCTGGAGTCTTCAGGCATCAGGATAGGCAGGAAGCTGGAGTCCTCAGGCTTCAGGCTAGGCAGGAATCTGGAGTGTTTAGGCTTGAGGCTAGGCAGGAGTTTGGAGTCTTTACGCTTGAGGCTAGGGAGGAGACTGGACTCTTCAGGTTTGAGGCTAGGCAGGAGGCTGGAGTCTTCAGACTTGAGGTTAGGCAGAAGGCTTGAGTCTTCAAGCTTGAGGCTAGGCAGGAGGCTGGAGTCTTCAGGCGTGATGCTAGGCTGGAGGCTGGAGTCTTCAGTCTTGAGTCTAAGCAGGAGGCTGCAGTCGTCAGGATTGAGACTGAAGCTAAGCAGGAGTCTGGAGTCTTCAGGCTTGAGGCTAGGCAAGAGACTGGAGCCTTCAGGCTTGAGACTAAGCAGGAGGCTGGAGTCGTCAGGATTGAGGCTGAGGCTCGGCAGGAGTCTGGCGTATTCAGGCTTGAGGCTAGGCGGGAGGATGGAATCTTCAGGTTAGAGGTGAGGCAGGGGGTTGGAGTTTTGCCCCTAGAGGCTAGGCTGGAGGCTGGAGTCTTCAGGCTAGAATCTAGGCAGGAGGCTGGAGACTTCAGGCTTGAGGTTAGGCAGGAGGCTTGAGTCTTCAAGCTTGAGGCTAGGCAGGAGGCTGGAGTCTTCAGGGGTGAGGCCAGGCAAGAGGCTGGAGTCTTCAGGCTGGAGACTAAGCGGGAGGCTGGAGTCGTCAGGATTGAGGCCGAGGCTCGGCAGGAGTCTGGAGTCATCAGGCTAGAGGCTAGGCAGGATGCTGGAGTCGTCAAGCTTGAGGTTAGGCAGCAGGCTGGAATCTTCTGTCTTGAGGCTAGGGAGGAGGCTGGTGTATTCAGAATTGAGACTGGGCAGGAAGCTGGAATCTTCAGGCATGTGGCTAGGCAGGAGGCTGGAGTCTTCAGTCCTGAAGCTAGGCAGGAGGCTAGAGTCTTCAGGCTTGAGGATAGGCAGGAGTCTGGAGTGTTTAGGCTTGAGGCTAGGCAGGAGACTGGAGTCTCCAGGCTTGAGGCTAGGCAGGAGGCTGGAATCTTCAGGATAGAGGCTCGGCTGGAGGCTGGAGTCTTCAGACTTGAGGCTAGGTTGGAGGCTGGAGTCTTCAGTCTAGAAGCTAGGCAGGTGGCTGGAGTCTTCAGGCCTGAGGCTAGGCTGGAGGCTGAAGTCTTCAGGCTTGAGGCTCGGCAGGAGGCTAGAGTCTTTAGGCTTCAGGCTAAGCAAGAGGATTGAGTCCTGAGGCTTGAGGCTATGCAGGAGGCTGGAGTCTTCAGGTTTGAGGCTAGGCTGGAGGTTGGAGTCTTCAGACTTGAGATTAGGCAGGAGACTGGAGTCTTCAAGCTTGAGGCTAGGCAGGAGGCTAGAGTCTTCAGGTGTGAGGCTAGGCAGGAGGCTGGAGTCTTCAGGCTTGAGTATAGGCAGGAGGCTGGAGTCTTCAGGCTTGGGGCTCGGCAGGAGGCTAGAGTCTTTAGGCTTGAGGCTAGGCAGGAGGCTGGTGTCTTCAGGCATCAGGCTGGGCAGGACTCTGGAGTGTTCAGGCTTGAGGCTAGGCAGGTGGCTGGAGTCTTCAGGGTTTAGGCTAGGCAGGAGACTGGACTCTTCAGGTTTGAGGCTGGCAGGAGGCTGTAGTCTTCAGACTTGAGGTTAGGCAGAAGTCTCGAGTCTTCAAGCTTGAGGCTAAGCAGGAGGCTTGAGCCTTCAGGCTTGAGGCTAGGCAGGAGGCTGGAGTCTTCAGGCTTGAGACTAAGCAGGAGGCTGGGGTCGTCAGGATTGAGGCTGAGGCTAGGCAGGAGTTTGGAGTATTCAGGCTTGAGGCTAGGCGGGAGGATGGAATCTTCAGGTTAGAGGTGAGGCAGGGCGTTGGAGTTTTCCGGCTAGAGGCTAGGCAGAAGGCTGGAGTCTTCAGACTTGAGGCTAGGCTGGAGGCTGGAGTCTTCAGGCTAGAAGCTAGGCAGGAGGCTGGAGACTTGTGACTTGAGACGAGGCTAGGCATGAGGCTGGAGTCTTCAGTATTGAGGCTAGGCAGGAGGCTGGAGTCTTCAGGCTTGAGGCTAGGCAGGAGGCTTGAGCCTTCAGGCTTGAGGCTCTGCAGGAAGCTGTCGTCTTCAGGTTTGAGGCTAGGCAGGAGGCTGGAGTCTTCAGGCATCAGGATAGGCAGGAAGCTTGAGTCCTCAGGCTTCTGGCTAGGCAGGAATCTGGAGTGTTTAGGCTTGAGGCTAGGCAGGAGTTTGGAGTCTTTACGCTTGAGGCTAGGGAGGAGACTGGACTCTTCAGGTTTGAGGCCAGGCAGGAGGCTGGAGTCTTCAGACTTGAGGTTAGGCAGAAGGCTTGAGTCTTCAAGCTTCAGGCTAGGCAGGAGGCTGGAGCCTTCAGGCGTGATGCTAGGCAGGAGGCTGGAGTCTTCAGTCTTGAGTCTAAGCAGGAGGCTGCAGTCGTCAGGATTGAGACTGAGGCTAAGCAGGAGTCTGGAGTCTTCAGGCTTGAGGCTAGGCAGGAGACTGGAGTCTTCAGGCTTGAGGCTAGGCAGGAGGCTGGAGTCTTCAGGCTTGAGACTAAGCAGGAGGCTGGAGTCGTCAGGATTGAGGCTGAGGCTCGGCAGGAGTCTGGCGTATTCAGGCTTGAGGTTAGGCGGGAGGATGGAATCTTCAGGTTAGAGGTGAGGCAGGGGGTTGGAGTTTTGCCCCTAGAGGCTAGGCTGGAGGCTGGAGTCTTCAGGCTAGAATCTAGGCAGGAGGCTGGAGACTTCAGGCTTGAAGTTAGGCTGGAGGCTGGAGTCTTCAGACTTGAGGTTAGGCAGGAGGCTTGAGTCTTCAAGCTTGAGGCTAAGCAGGAGGCTTGACTCTTTAGTCTTGAGGCTAGGTATGAGCCGGGAATGTTTTGGCTTGTGGCTTGGCAGGAGGCTGGAGACTTGAGACTTGAGACGAGGCTAGGCATGAGGCTGGAGTCTTCAGAGTTGAGGCTAGGTAGGAGACTTGACTCTTCAGATTTGAGGTTAGGCAGGAGGCTGGCGTCTTTAAGCTTGAGGCTAGGCAGGAGGCTGGAGTGTTTAGTCTAGAGGCTAGGCAGGAGGCTGTAGACTTCCGGCTAGAGGCTAGGCAGGAGGTTGGGGTCTTCAGGTGTGCGGCTATGCTGGAGGCTGGAGTCTTCAGGCTTCAGGCTAACCAGGAGGCTTGAGTCCTGAGGCTTCAGACTTGGCAGGAGGCAGGAGCCTTCAGGCTTGAGGCTATGAAGGAGGCTGGAGTCGTCAGGATTGAGGCTAGGCAGGAGGCTGGAGACTTCAGGCTTGGAGCTTGGCAGGAGGCTGGAGTCTTCAGGCTTGAGGCTAGGCAGGCGGCCGGAATCTCCAGCCTTGAGGCTAGGCAGGAGGCTGGAATCTTCAGGCTTGAGATTGGGCAGGAGGCTGGTGTCTTCAGGCATCAGGCTGGGTAGGAATCTGGAGTGCTTAGGCTTGAGGCTAGGCAGGAGACTGGAGTCTTTAGGCTTTAGGCTAGGCAGGAGGCTGGACTCTTCAGGTTTGAGGCTAGGCAGGAGGCTGGAGTCTTCAGACTTGAGGTTAGGCAGAAGGCTTGAGTCTTCAAGCTTGAGGCTAGGCAGGAGGCTGGAGTCTTCAGGGGTAAGGCTAAGCAAGAGGCTGGAGTCTTCAGGCTGGAGACTAAGCGGGAGGCTGGAGTCTTCAGGCGTGATGCTAGGCAGGAGGCTGGAGTCTTCAGTCTTGAGTCTAAGCAGGAGGCTGCAGTCGTCAGGATTGAGACTGAAGCTAAGCAGGAGTCTGGAGTCTTCAGGCTTGAGGCTAGGCAAGAGACTGGAGCCTTCAGGCTTGAGACTAAGCAGGAGGCTGGAGTCGTCAGGATTGAGGCTGAGGCTCGGCAGGAGTCTGGCGTATTCAGGCTTGAGGCTAGGCGGGAGGATGGAATCTTCAGGTTAGAGGTGAGGCAGGGGGTTGGAGTTTTGCCCCTAGAGGCTAGGCTGGAGGCTGGAGTCTTCAGGCTAGAATCTAGGCAGGAGGCTGGAGACTTCAGGCTTGAGGTTAGGCAGGAGGCTTGAGTCTTCAAGCTTGAGGCTAGGCAGGAGGCTGGAGTCTTCAGGGGTGAGGCCAGGCAAGAGGCTGGAGTCTTCAGGCTGGAGACTAAGCGGGAGGCTGGAGTCGTCAGGATTGAGGCCGAGGCTCGGCAGGAGTCTGGAGTCATCAGGCTAGAGGCTAGGCAGGATGCTGGAGTCGTCAAGCTTGAGGTTAGGCAGCAGGCTGGAATCTTCTGTCTTGAGGCTAGGGAGGAGGCTGGTGTATTCAGAATTGAGACTGGGCAGGAAGCTGGAATCTTCAGGCATGTGGCTAGGCAGGAGGCTGGAGTCTTCAGTCCTGAAGCTAGGCAGGAGGCTAGAGTCTTCAGGCTTGAGGATAGGCAGGAGTCTGGAGTGTTTAGGCTTGAGGCTAGGCAGGAGACTGGAGTCTCCAGGCTTGAGGCTAGGCAGGAGGCTGGAATCTTCAGGATAGAGGCTCGGCTGGAGGCTGGAGTCTTCAGACTTGAGGCTAGGTTGGAGGCTGGAGTCTTCAGTCTAGAAGCTAGGCAGGTGGCTGGAGTCTTCAGGCCTGAGGCTAGGCTGGAGGCTGAAGTCTTCAGGCTTGAGGCTCGGCAGGAGGCTAGAGTCTTTAGGCTTCAGGCTAAGCAAGAGGATTGAGTCCTGAGGCTTGAGGCTATGCAGGAGGCTGGAGTCTTCAGGTTTGAGGCTAGGCTGGAGGTTGGAGTCTTCAGACTTGAGATTAGGCAGGAGACTGGAGTCTTCAAGCTTGAGGCTAGGCAGGAGGCTAGAGTCTTCAGGTGTGAGGCTAGGCAGGAGGCTGGAGTCTTCAGGCTTGAGTATAGGCAGGAGGCTGGAGTCTTCAGGCTTGGGGCTCGGCAGGAGGCTAGAGTCTTTAGGCTTGAGGCTAGGCAGGAGGCTGGTGTCTTCAGGCATCAGGCTGGGCAGGACTCTGGAGTGTTCAGGCTTGAGGCTAGGCAGGTGGCTGGAGTCTTCAGGGTTTAGGCTAGGCAGGAGACTGGACTCTTCAGGTTTGAGGCTGGCAGGAGGCTGTAGTCTTCAGACTTGAGGTTAGGCAGAAGTCTCGAGTCTTCAAGCTTGAGGCTAAGCAGGAGGCTTGAGCCTTCAGGCTTGAGGCTAGGCAGGAGGCTGGAGTCTTCAGGCTTGAGACTAAGCAGGAGGCTGGGGTCGTCAGGATTGAGGCTGAGGCTAGGCAGGAGTTTGGAGTATTCAGGCTTGAGGCTAGGCGGGAGGATGGAATCTTCAGGTTAGAGGTGAGGCAGGGCGTTGGAGTTTTCCGGCTAGAGGCTAGGCAGAAGGCTGGAGTCTTCAGACTTGAGGCTAGGCTGGAGGCTGGAGTCTTCAGGCTAGAAGCTAGGCAGGAGGCTGGAGACTTGTGACTTGAGACGAGGCTAGGCATGAGGCTGGAGTCTTCAGTATTGAGGCTAGGCAGGAGGCTGGAGTCTTCAGGCTTGAGGCTAGGCAGGAGGCTTGAGCCTTCAGGCTTGAGGCTCTGCAGGAAGCTGTCGTCTTCAGGTTTGAGGCTAGGCAGGAGGCTGGAGTCTTCAGGCATCAGGATAGGCAGGAAGCTTGAGTCCTCAGGCTTCTGGCTAGGCAGGAATCTGGAGTGTTTAGGCTTGAGGCTAGGCAGGAGTTTGGAGTCTTTACGCTTGAGGCTAGGGAGGAGACTGGACTCTTCAGGTTTGAGGCCAGGCAGGAGGCTGGAGTCTTCAGACTTGAGGTTAGGCAGAAGGCTTGAGTCTTCAAGCTTCAGGCTAGGCAGGAGGCTGGAGCCTTCAGGCGTGATGCTAGGCAGGAGGCTGGAGTCTTCAGTCTTGAGTCTAAGCAGGAGGCTGCAGTCGTCAGGATTGAGACTGAGGCTAAGCAGGAGTCTGGAGTCTTCAGGCTTGAGGCTAGGCAGGAGACTGGAGTCTTCAGGCTTGAGGCTAGGCAGGAGGCTGGAGTCTTCAGGCTTGAGACTAAGCAGGAGGCTGGAGTCGTCAGGATTGAGGCTGAGGCTCGGCAGGAGTCTGGCGTATTCAGGCTTGAGGTTAGGCGGGAGGATGGAATCTTCAGGTTAGAGGTGAGGCAGGGGGTTGGAGTTTTGCCCCTAGAGGCTAGGCTGGAGGCTGGAGTCTTCAGGCTAGAATCTAGGCAGGAGGCTGGAGACTTCAGGCTTGAAGTTAGGCTGGAGGCTGGAGTCTTCAGACTTGAGGTTAGGCAGGAGGCTTGAGTCTTCAAGCTTGAGGCTAAGCAGGAGGCTTGACTCTTTAGTCTTGAGGCTAGGTATGAGCCGGGAATGTTTTGGCTTGTGGCTTGGCAGGAGGCTGGAGACTTGAGACTTGAGACGAGGCTAGGCATGAGGCTGGAGTCTTCAGAGTTGAGGCTAGGTAGGAGACTTGACTCTTCAGATTTGAGGTTAGGCAGGAGGCTGGCGTCTTTAAGCTTGAGGCTAGGCAGGAGGCTGGAGTGTTTAGTCTAGAGGCTAGGCAGGAGGCTGTAGACTTCCGGCTAGAGGCTAGGCAGGAGGTTGGGGTCTTCAGGTGTGCGGCTATGCTGGAGGCTGGAGTCTTCAGGCTTCAGGCTAACCAGGAGGCTTGAGTCCTGAGGCTTCAGACTTGGCAGGAGGCAGGAGCCTTCAGGCTTGAGGCTATGAAGGAGGCTGGAGTCGTCAGGATTGAGGCTAGGCAGGAGGCTGGAGACTTCAGGCTTGGAGCTTGGCAGGAGGCTGGAGTCTTCAGGCTTGAGGCTAGGCAGGCGGCCGGAATCTCCAGCCTTGAGGCTAGGCAGGAGGCTGGAATCTTCAGGCTTGAGATTGGGCAGGAGGCTGGTGTCTTCAGGCATCAGGCTGGGTAGGAATCTGGAGTGCTTAGGCTTGAGGCTAGGCAGGAGACTGGAGTCTTTAGGCTTTAGGCTAGGCAGGAGGCTGGACTCTTCAGGTTTGAGGCTAGGCAGGAGGCTGGAGTCTTCAGACTTGAGGTTAGGCAGAAGGCTTGAGTCTTCAAGCTTGAGGCTAGGCAGGAGGCTGGAGTCTTCAGGGGTAAGGCTAAGCAAGAGGCTGGAGTCTTCAGGCTGGAGACTAAGCGGGAGGCTGGAGTCTTCAGGCGTGATGCTAGGCAGGAGGCTGGAGTCTTCAGTCTTGAGTCTAAGCAGGAGGCTGCAGTCGTCAGGATTGAGACTGAGGCTAAGCAGGAGTCTGGAGTCTTCAGGCTTGAGGCTAGGCAGGAGACTGGAGTCTTCAGGCTTGAGGCTAGGCAGGAGGCTGGAGTCTTCTGGCTAGAGGCTAGGGAGGAGGCTGGAGTCTTCAGGCTTGAGGCTAGGGAGGAGGCTGGAGTCTTTAGGATTGAGGCTAGGCAGGAGGCTAGAGCCTTCTGGCTTGATGCTGGAGTCTTCAGGCTAGACGCTAGTCAGGAGGCTGTAGGCTTCAGGCTAGAGGCTGGGCAGGAGGCTGGAGTCTTCAGGCCTGAAACTAAGCAGGAATCTGGAGTGTTTAGGCTTGAGGCTAGGCAGGAGTTTGGAGTCTTTACGCTTGAGGCTAGGGAGGAGACTGGACTCTTCAGGTTTGAGGCTAGGCAGGAGGCTGGAGTCTTCAGACTTGAGGTTAGGCAGAAGGCTTGAGTCTTCAAGCTTGAGGCTAGGCAGGAGGCTGGAGTCTTCAGGCTAGAGGCTAGGCAGGAGGCTGAAGTCTTCAGTCTTGAGTCTAAGCAGGAGGCTGCAGTCGTCAGGATTGAGACTGAAGCTAAGCAGGAGTCTGGAGTCTTCAGGCTTGAGGCTAGGCAGGTGGCCGGAATCTTCAGGCTTGCAGCTAGGCAGGAGGCTGGAATCTTCAGGCTTGAGTCTAGGCAGGAGGCTGGAGTCTTCAGACTTGAGGCTAAGCAGGAGGCTTGAGACTTCAGGCTTGAGGCTAGACAGGAGGCTGAAATCTTCAGGCTTGAGACTAAGCAGGAGGCTGGTGTCGTCAGGATTGAAGCTCGGCTGGAGGCCTGAGCCTTCAGATTTGAGGCTAGGCAGGAGACTGGATTCTTCAGGCTTGAGGCTAGGCTGGAGGCTGGAGTCTTCAGTTTAGAGGTGAAGCAGGAGGCTGGTGTCTTCCGGCTAGAGGCGAGGCAGGAGGCTGGAGTCTTCAGACTTAGGGCTAGGCTGGAGGCTGGAGTCTTCAGGCTAGAAGCTAGGTAGGAGGCTGGAGTTTTCAGACTTAAGCCTCGGCTGGAGGTTGGAGTCTTCAGACTTGAGGTTAGGCAGGAGTCGGAGTCTTCAGGCCTGAAGCTAGGCAGGAGGCTAGAGTCTCCAGGCTTGAGGATAGGCAGGAGGCTGGAGTGTTTAGGCTTGAGGCTAGGCAGGAGGCTGGAGTCTTCAGACTTGAGGCTAAGCTGGAGGCTGTAGTCTTCAAGCTTGAGGCTAGGCAGGAGGCTGGAGTCTTCAGACTGGAGGCTAAGCTGGAGGCTGGAGTCTTCAGGCTAGAAGCTCGGCAGGAGGCTGGAGTCTTCAGGCTTGAAGCTAGGCTGGAGGCTGGAGTCTTCAGACTTGAGGTTAGGCAGGATGCTGGAGTCTTCAAGCTTGAGGCTAAGCAGGAGGCTTGACTCTTTAGTCTTGAGGCTAGGTATGAGCCGGGAATGTTTTGGCTTGTGGCTTGGCAGGAGGCTGGAGACTTGAGACTTGAGACGAGGCTAGGCATGAGGCTGGAGTCTTCAGAGTTGAGGCTAGGTCGGAGACTTGACTCTTCAGATTTGAGGTTAGGCAGGAGGCTGGCGTCTTTAAGCTTGAGGCTAGGCAGGAGGCTGGAGTGTTTAGTCTAGAGGCTAGGCAGGAGGCTGTAGACTTCCGGCTAGAGGCTAGGCAGGAGGTTGGGGTCTTCAGGTGTGCGGCTATGCTGGAGGCTGGAGTCTTCAGGCTTCAGGCTAACCAGGAGGCTTGAGTCCTGAGGCTTCAGACTTGGCAGGAGGCAGGAGTCTTCAGGCTTGAGGCTATGAAGGAGGCTGGAGTCGTCAGGATTGAGGCTAGGCAGGAGGCTGGAGACTTCAGGCTTGGAGCTTGGCAGGAGGCTGGAGTCTTCAGGCTTGAGGCTAGGCAGGCGGCCGGAATCTCCAGCCTTGAGGCTAGGCAGGAGGCTGGAATCTTCAGGCTTGAGATTGGGCAGGAGGCTGGAGTCTTTAGGCTTGAGGCTGGGCAGGAGGCTGGTGTCTTCAGGCATCAGGCTGGGTAGGAATCTGGAGTGCTTAGGCTTGAGGCTAGGCAGGAGACTGGAGTCTTTAGGCTTTAGGCTAGGCAGGAGGCTGGACTCTTCAGGTTTGAGGCTAGGCAGGAGGCTGGAGTCTTCAGACTTGAGGTTAGGCAGAAGGCTTGAGTCTTCAAGCTTGAGGCTAGGCAGGAGGCTGGAGTCTTCAGGGGTAAGGCTAAGCAAGAGGCTGGAGTCTTCAGGCTGGAGACTAAGCGGGAGGCTGGAGTCTTCAGGCGTGATGCTAGGCAGGAGGCTGGAGTCTTCAGTCTTGAGTCTAAGCAGGAGGCTGCAGTCGTCAGGATTGAGACTGAGGCTAAGCAGGAGTCTGGAGTCTTCAGGCTTGAGGCTAGGCAGGAGACTGGAGTCTTCAGGCTTGAGGCTAGGCAGGAGGCTGGAGTCTTCTGGCTAGAGGCTAGGGAGGAGGCTGGAGTCTTCAGGCTTGAGGCTAGGGAGGAGGCTGGAGTCTTTAGGATTGAGGCTAGGCAGGAGGCTAGAGCCTTCTGGCTTGATGCTGGAGTCTTCAGGCTAGACGCTAGTCAGGAGGCTGTAGGCTTCAAGCTAGAGGCTGGGCAGGAGGCTGGAGTCTTCAGGCCTCAAACTAAGCAGGAATCTGGAGTGTTTAGGCTTGAGGCTAGGCAGGAGTTTGGAGTCTTTACGCTTGAGGCTAGGGAGGAGACTGGACTCTTCAGGTTTGAGGCTAGGCAGGAGGCTGGAGCCTTCAGACTTGAGGTTAGGCAGAAGGCTTGAGTCTTCAAGCTTGAGGCTAGGCAGGAGGCTGGAGTCTTCAGGCTAGAGGCTAGGCAGGAGGCTGAAGTCTTCAGTCTTGAGTCTAAGCAGGAGGCTGCAGTCGTCAGGATTGAGACTGAAGCTAAGCAGGAGTCTGGAGTCTTCAGGCTTGAGGCTAGTCAAGAGACTGGAGTCTTCAGGCTTGAGGCTAGGCAGGAGGCTGGAGTCTTCAGGCTTGAGACTAAGCAGGAGGCTGGAGTCATCAGGATTGAGGCTGAGGCTCGGCAGGAGTCTGGCGTATTCAGGCTTCAGGCTAGGCGGGAGGATGGAATCTTCAGGTTAGAGGTGAGGCAGGGGGTTGGAGTTTTGCCCCTAGAGGCTAGGCTGGAGGCTGGAGTCTTGAGGCTAGGCTGGAGGCTGGAGTCTTCAGGCTAGAATCTAGGCAGGAGGCTGGAGACTGCAGGCTTGAAGTTAGACTGGAGGCTGGAGTCTTCAGACTTGAGGTTAGGCAGGAGGCTTGAGTCTTCAAGCTTGAGGCTAGGCAGGAGGCTGGAGTCTTCAGGGGTGAGGCTAGGCAAGAGGCTGGAGTCTTCAGGCTGGAGACTAAGCGGGAGGCTGGAGTCGTCAGGATTGAGGCCGAGGCTCGGCAGGAGTCTGGAGTCATCAGGCTAGAGGCTAGGCAGGATGTTGGAGTCGTCAAGCTTGAGGTTAGGCAGCAGGCTGGAATCTTCTGTCTTGAGGCTAGGGAGGAGGCTGGTGTATTCAGAATTGAGGCTGGGCAGGAAGCTGGAATCTTCAGGCTTGAGGCTGGGCAGGAGGGTGTAATCTTCAGGCTTGTGGCTAGGCAGGAGGCTGGAGTCTTCAGTCCTGAAGCTAGGCAGGAGGCTAGAGTCTTCAGGCTTGAGGATAGGCAGGAGTCTGGAGTGTTTAGGCTTGAGGCTAGGCAGGAGACTGGAGTCTCCAGGCTTGAGGCTAGGCAGGAGCCTGGAATCTTCAGGATAGAGGCTCGGCAGGAGGCTGGAGTCTTCAGACTTGAGGCTAGGTTGGAGGCTGGAGTCTTCAGTCTAGAAGCTAGGCAGGAGGCTGGAGTCTTCAGGCGTGAGGCTAGGCTGGAGGCTGAAGTCTTCAGGCTTGAGGCTCGGCAGGAGGCTAGAGTCTTTAGGCTTCAGGCTAAGCAGGAGGCTTGAGTCCTGAGGCTTGAGGCTATGCAGGAGGCTGGAGTCTTCAGGTTTGAGGCTAGGCTGGAGGTTGGAGTCTTCAGACTTGAGATTAGGCAGGAGGCTGGAGTCTTCAAGCTTGAGGCTAGGCAGGAGGCTAGAGTCTTCAGGCGTGAGGCTAGGCAGGAGGCTGGAGTCTTCAGGCTTGAGGCTAGGCAGGAGGCTTGAGTCTTCAGGCTTGAGTATAGGCAGGAGGCTGGAGTCTTTAAGCTTGAGGCTAGGCAGGAGGCTGGTGTCTTCAGGCATCAGGCTGGGCAGGACTCTGGAGTGTTCAGGCTTGAGGTTAGGCAGGTGGCTGGTGTCTTCAGGGTTTAGGCTAGGCAGGAGACTGGACTCTTCAGGTTTGAGGCTAGGCAGGAGGCTAGAGTCTTTAAGCTTGAGGCTAGGCAGGAGGCTGGTGTCTTCAGGCATCAGGCTGGGCAGGACTCTGGAGTGTTCAGGCTTGAGGCTAGGCAGGTGGCTGGAGTCTTCAGGGTTTAGGCTAGGCAGGAGACTGGACTCTTCAGGTTTGAGGCTAGGCAGGAGGCTGGAGTCTTCAGACTTGAGGTTAGGCAGAAGTCTCGAGTCTTCAAGCTTGAGGCTAAGCAGGAGGCTTGAGCCTTCAGGCTTGAGGCTAGGCAGGAGGCTGGAGTCTTCAGGCTTGAGACTAAGCAGGAGGCTGGGGTCGTCAGGATTGAGGCTGAGGCTAGGCAGAAGGCTGGAGTCTTCAGACTTGAGGCTAGGCTGGAGGCTGGAGTCTTCAGGCTAGAAGCTAGGCAGGAGGCTGGAGACTTGTGACTTGAGACGAGGCTAGGCATGAGGCTGGAGTCTTCAGTATTGAGGCTAGGCAGGAGGCTGGAGTCTTCAGGCTTGAGGCTAGGCAGGAGGCTTGAGTCTTCAGGCTTGAGGCTCTGCAGGAGGCTGTCGTCTTCAGGTTTGAGGCTAGGCAGGAGGCTGGAGTCTTCAGGCATCAGGATAGGCAGGAAGCTGGAGTCCTCAGGCTTCAGGCTAGGCAGGAATCTGGAGTGTTTAGGCTTGAGGCTAGGCAGGAGTTTGGAGTCTTTACGCTTGAGGCTAGGGAGGAGACTGGACTCTTCAGGTTTGAGGCTAGGCAGGAGGCTGGAGTCTTCAGACTTGAGGTTAGGCAGAAGGCTTGAGTCTTCAAGCTTGAGGCTAGGCAGGAGGCTGGAGTCTTCAGGCGTGATGCTAGGCTGGAGGCTGGAGTCTTCAGTCTTGAGTCTAAGCAGGAGGCTGCAGTCGTCAGGATTGAGACTGAAGCTAAGCAGGAGTCTGGAGTCTTCAGGCTTGAGGCTAGGCAAGAGACTGGAGCCTTCAGGCTTGAGACTAAGCAGGAGGCTGGAGTCGTCAGGATTGAGGCTGAGGCTCGGCAGGAGTCTGGCGTATTCAGGCTTGAGGCTAGGCGGGAGGATGGAATCTTCAGGTTAGAGGTGAGGCAGGGGGTTGGAGTTTTGCCCCTAGAGGCTAGGCTGGAGGCTGGAGTCTTCAGGCTAGAATCTAGGCAGGAGGCTGGAGACTTCAGGCTTGAGGTTAGGCAGGAGGCTTGAGTCTTCAAGCTTGAGGCTAGGCAGGAGGCTGGAGTCTTCAGGGGTGAGGCCAGGCAAGAGGCTGGAGTCTTCAGGCTGGAGACTAAGCGGGAGGCTGGAGTCGTCAGGATTGAGGCCGAGGCTCGGCAGGAGTCTGCAGTCATCAGGCTAGAGGCTAGGCAGGATGCTGGAGTCGTCAAGCTTGAGGTTAGGCAGCAGGCTGGAATCTTCTGTCTTGAGGCTAGGGAGGAGGCTGGTGTATTCAGAATTGAGACTGGGCAGGAAGCTGGAATCTTCAGGCATGTGGCTAGGCAGGAGGCTGGAGTCTTCAGTCCTGAAGCTAGGCAGGAGGCTAGAGTCTTCAGGCTTGAGGATAGGCAGGAGTCTGGAGTGTTTAGGCTTGAGGCTAGGCAGGAGACTGGAGTCTCCAGGCTTGAGGCTAGGCAGGAGGCTGGAATCTTCAGGATAGAGGCTCGGCTGGAGGCTGGAGTCTTCAGACTTGAGGCTAGGTTGGAGGCTGGAGTCTTCAGTCTAGAAGCTAGGCAGGTGGCTGGAGTCTTCAGGCCTGAGGCTAGGCTGGAGGCTGAAGTCTTCAGGCTTGAGGCTCGGCAGGAGGCTAGAGTCTTTAGGCTTCAGGCTAAGCAAGAGGATTGAGTCCTGAGGCTTGAGGCTATGCAGGAGGCTGGAGTCTTCAGGTTTGAGGCTAGGCTGGAGGTTGGAGTCTTCAGACTTGAGATTAGGCAGGAGACTGGAGTCTTCAAGCTTGAGGCTAGGCAGGAGGCTAGAGTCTTCAGGTGTGAGGCTAGGCAGGAGGCTGGAGTCTTCAGGCTTGAGTATAGGCAGGAGGCTGGAGTCTTCAGGCTTGGGGCTCGGCAGGAGGCTAGAGTCTTTAGGCTTGAGGCTAGGCAGGAGGCTGGTGTCTTCAGGCATCAGGCTGGGCAGGACTCTGGAGTGTTCAGGCTTGAGGCTAGGCAGGTGGCTGGAGTCTTCAGGGTTTAGGCTAGGCAGGAGACTGGACTCTTCAGGTTTGAGGCTGGCAGGAGGCTGTAGTCTTCAGACTTGAGGTTAGGCAGAAGTCTCGAGTCTTCAAGCTTGAGGCTAAGCAGGAGGCTTGAGCCTTCAGGCTTGAGGCTAGGCAGGAGGCTGGAGTCTTCAGGCTTGAGACTAAGCAGGAGGCTGGGGTCGTCAGGATTGAGGCTGAGGCTAGGCAGGAGTTTGGAGTATTCAGGCTTGAGGCTAGGCGGGAGGATGGAATCTTCAGGTTAGAGGTGAGGCAGGGCGTTGGAGTTTTCCGGCTAGAGGCTAGGCAGAAGGCTGGAGTCTTCAGACTTGAGGCTAGGCTGGAGGCTGGAGTCTTCAGGCTAGAAGCTAGGCAGGAGGCTGGAGACTTGTGACTTGAGACGAGGCTAGGCATGAGGCTGGAGTCTTCAGTATTGAGGCTAGGCAGGAGGCTGGAGTCTTCAGGCTTGAGGCTAGGCAGGAGGCTTGAGCCTTCAGGCTTGAGGCTCTGCAGGAAGCTGTCGTCTTCAGGTTTGAGCCTAGGCAGGAGGCTGGAGTCTTCAGGCATCAGGATAGGCAGGAAGCTTGAGTCCTCAGGCTTCTGGCTAGGCAGGAATCTGGAGTGTTTAGGCTTGAGGCTAGGCAGGAGTTTGGAGTCTTTACGCTTGAGGCTAGGGAGGAGACTGGACTCTTCAGGTTTGAGGCCAGGCAGGAGGCTGGAGTCTTCAGACTTGAGGTTAGGCAGAAGGCTTGAGTCTTCAAGCTTGAGGCTAGGCAGGAGGCTGGAGTCTTCAGGCGTGATGCTAGGCAGGAGGCTGGAGTCTTCAGTCTTGAGTCTAAGCAGGAGGCTGCAGTCGTCAGGATTGAGACTGAGGCTAAGCAGGAGTCTGGAGTCTTCAGGCTTGAGGCTAGGCAGGAGACTGGAGTCTTCAGGCTTGAGGCTAGGCAGGAGGCTGGAGTCTTCAGGCTTGAGACTAAGCAGGAGGCTGGAGTCGTCAGGATTGAGGCTGAGGCTCGGCAGGAGTCTGGCGTATTCAGGCTTGAGGTTAGGCGGGAGGATGGAATCTTCAGGTTAGAGGTGAGGCAGGGGGTTGGAGTTTTGCCCCTAGAGGCTAGGCTGGAGGCTGGAGTCTTCAGGCTAGAATCTAGGCAGGAGGCTGGAGTCTTCAGACTTGAGGTTAGGCAGGAGGCTTGAGTCTTCAAGCTTGAGGCTAAGCAGGAGGCTTGACTCTTTAGTCTTGAGGCTAGGTATGAGCCGGGAATGTTTTGGCTTGTGGCTTGGCAGGAGGCTGGAGACTTGAGACTTGAGACGAGGCTAGGCATGAGGCTGGAGTCTTCAGAGTTGAGGCTAGGTAGGAGACTTGACTCTTCAGATTTGAGGTTAGGCAGGAGGCTGGCGTCTTTAAGCTTGAGGCTAGGCAGGAGGCTGGAGTGTTTAGTCTAGAGGCTAGGCAGGAGGCTGTAGACTTCCGGCTAGAGGCTAGGCAGGAGGTTGGGGTCTTCAGGTGTGCGGCTATGCTGGAGGCTGGAGTCTTCAGGCTTCAGGCTAACCAGGAGGCTTGAGTCCTGAGGCTTCAGACTTGGCAGGAGGCAGGAGCCTTCAGGCTTGAGGCTATGAAGGAGGCTGGAGTCGTCAGGATTGAGGCTAGGCAGGAGGCTGGAGACTTCAGGCTTGGAGCTTGGCAGGAGGCTGGAGTCTTCAGGCTTGAGGCTAGGCAGGCGGCCGGAATCTCCAGCCTTGAGGCTAGGCAGGAGGCTGGAATCTTCAGGCTTGAGATTGGGCAGGAGGCTGGTGTCTTCAGGCATCAGGCTGGGTAGGAATCTGGAGTGCTTAGGCTTGAGGCTAGGCAGGAGACTGGAGTCTTTAGGCTTTAGGCTAGGCAGGAGGCTGGACTCTTCAGGTTTGAGGCTAGGCAGGAGGCTGGAGTCTTCAGACTTGAGGTTAGGCAGAAGGCTTGAGTCTTCAAGCTTGAGGCTAGGCAGGAGGCTGGAGTCTTCAGGGGTAAGGCTAAGCAAGAGGCTGGAGTCTTCAGGCTGGAGACTAAGCGGGAGGCTGGAGTCTTCAGGCGTGATGCTAGGCAGGAGGCTGGAGTCTTCAGTCTTGAGTCTAAGCAGGAGGCTGCAGTCGTCAGGATTGAGACTGAGGCTAAGCAGGAGTCTGGAGTCTTCAGGCTTGAGGCTAGGCAGGAGACTGGAGTCTTCAGGCTTGAGGCTAGGCAGGAGGCTGGAGTCTTCTGGCTAGAGGCTAGGGAGGAGGCTGGAGTCTTCAGGCTTGAGGCTAGGGAGGAGGCTGGAGTCTTTAGGATTGAGGCTAGGCAGGAGGCTAGAGCCTTCTGGCTTGATGCTGGAGTCTTCAGGCTAGACGCTAGTCAGGAGGCTGTAGGCTTCAGGCTAGAGGCTGGGCAGGAGGCTGGAGTCTTCAGGCCTGAAACTAAGCAGGAATCTGGAGTGTTTAGGCTTGAGGCTAGGCAGGAGTTTGGAGTCTTTACGCTTGAGGCTAGGGAGGAGACTGGACTCTTCAGGTTTGAGGCTAGGCAGGAGGCTGGAGTCTTCAGACTTGAGGTTAGGCAGAAGGCTTGAGTCTTCAAGCTTGAGGCTAGGCAGGAGGCTGGAGTCTTCAGGCTAGAGGCTAGGCAGGAGGCTGAAGTCTTCAGTCTTGAGTCTAAGCAGGAGGCTGCAGTCGTCAGGATTGAGACTGAAGCTAAGCAGGAGTCTGGAGTCTTCAGGCTTGAGGCTAGGCAAGAGACTGGAGTCTTCAGGCTTGAGGCTAGGCAGGAGGCTGGAGTCTTCAGGCTTGAGACTAAGCAGGAGGCTGGAGTCATCAGGATTGAGGCTGAGGCTCGGCAGGAGTCTGGCGTATTCAGGCTTCAGGCTGGGCGGGAGGATGGAATCTTCAGGTTAGAGGTGAGGCAGGGGGTTGGAGTTTTGCCCCTAGAGGCTAGGCTGGAGGCTGGAGTCTTGAGGCTAGGCTGGAGGCTGGAGTCTTCAGGCTAGAATCTAGGCAGGAGGCTGGAGACTGCAGGCTTGAAGTTAGACTGGAGGCTGGAGTCTTCAGACTTGAGGTTAGGCAGGAGGCTTGAGTCTTCAAGCTTGAGGCTAGGCAGGAGGCTGGAGTCTTCAGGGGTGAGGCTAGGCAAGAGGCTGGAGTCTTCAGGCTGGAGACTAAGCGGGAGGCTGGAGTCGTCAGGATTGAGGCCGAGGCTCGGCAGGAGTCTGGAGTCATCAGGCTAGAGGCTAGGCAGGATGTTGGAGTCGTCAAGCTTGAGGTTAGGCAGCAGGCTGGAATCTTCTGTCTTGAGGCTAGGGAGGAGGCTGGTGTATTCAGAATTGAGGCTGGGCAGGAAGCTGGAATCTTCAGGCTTGAGGCTGGGCAGGAGGGTGTAATCTTCAGGCTTGTGGCTAGGCAGGAGGCTGGAGTCTTCAGTCCTGAAGCTAGGCAGGAGGCTAGAGTCTTCAGGCTTGAGGATAGGCAGGAGTCTGGAGTGTTTAGGCTTGAGGCTAGGCAGGAGACTGGAGTCTCCAGGCTTGAGGCTAGGCAGGAGGCTGGAATCTTCAGGATAGAGGCTCGGCAGGAGGCTGGAGTCTTCAGACTTGAGGCTAGGTTGGAGGCTGGAGTCTTCAGTCTAGAAGCTAGGCAGGAGGCTGGAGTCTTCAGGCTTGAGGCTCGGCAGGAGGCTAGAGTCTTTAGGCTTCAGGCTAAGCAGGAGGCTTGAGTCCTGAGGCTTGAGGCTATGCAGGAGGCTGGAGTCTTCAGGTTTGAGGCTAGGCTGGAGGTTGGAGTCTTCAGACTTGAGATTAGGCAGGAGGCTGGAGTCTTCAAGCTTGAGGCTAGGCAGGAGGCTAGAGTCTTCAGGCGTGAGGCTAGGCAGGAGGCTGGAGTCTTCAGGCTTGAGGCTAGGCAGGAGGCTTGAGTCTTCAGGCTTGAGTATAGGCAGGAGGCTGGAGTCTTCAGGCTTGAGGCTCGGCAGGAGGCTAGAGTCTTTAAGCTTGAGGCTAGGCAGGAGGCTGGTGTCTTCAGGCATCAGGCTGGGCAGGACTCTGGAGTGTTCAGGCTTGAGGTTAGGCAGTTGGCTGGAGTCTTCAGGGCTTAGGCTAGGCAGGAGACTGGACTCTTCAGGTTTGAGGCTAGGCAGGAGGCTAGAGTCTTTAAGCTTGAGGCTAGGCAGGAGGCTGGTGTCTTCAGGCATCAGGCTGGGCAGGACTCTGGAGTGTTCAGGCTTGAGGCTAGGCAGGTGGCTGGAGTCTTCAGGGTTTAGGCTAGGCAGGAGACTGGACTCTTCAGGTTTGAGGCTAGGCAGGAGGCTGGAGTCTTCAGACTTGAGGTTAGGCAGAAGTCTCGAGTCTTCAAGCTTGAGGCTAGGGAGGAGACTGGACTCTTCAGGTTTGAGGCCAGGCAGGAGGCTGGAGTCTTCAGACTTGAGGTTAGGCAGAAGGCTTGAGTCTTCAAGCTTGAGGCTAGGCAGGAGGCTGGAGTCTTCAGGCTTGAGACTAAGCAGGAGGCTGGAGTCGTCAGGATTGAGGCTGAGGCTCGGCAGGAGTCTGGCGTATTCAGGCTTGAGGTTAGGCGGGAGGATGGAATCTTCAGGTTAGAGGTGAGGCAGGGGGTTGGAGTTTTGCCCCTAGAGGCTAGGCTGGAGGCTGGAGTCTTCAGGCTAGAATCTAGGCAGGAGGCTGGAGACTTCAGGCTTGAAGTTAGGCTGGAGGCTGGAGTCTTCAGACTTGAGGTTAGGCAGGAGGCTTGAGTCTTCAAGCTTGAGGCTAAGCAGGAGGCTTGACTCTTTAGTCTTGAGGCTAGGTATGAGCCGGGAATGTTTTGGCTTGTGGCTTGGCAGGAGGCTGGAGACTTGAGACTTGAGACGAGGCTAGGCATGAGGCTGGAGTCTTCAGAGTTGAGGCTAGGTAGGAGACTTGACTCTTCAGATTTGAGGTTAGGCAGGAGGCTGGCGTCTTTAAGCTTGAGGCTAGGCAGGAGGCTGGAGTGTTTAGTCTAGAGGCTAGGCAGGAGGCTGTAGACTTCCGGCTAGAGGCTAGGCAGGAGGTTGGGGTCTTCAGGTGTGCGGCTATGCTGGAGGCTGGAGTCTTCAGGCTTCAGGCTAACCAGGAGGCTTGAGTCCTGAGGCTTCAGACTTGGCAGGAGGCAGGAGCCTTCAGGCTTGAGGCTATGAAGGAGGCTGGAGTCATCAGGATTGAGGCTAGGCAGGAGGCTGGAGACTTCAGGCTTGGAGCTTGGCAGGAGGCTGGAGTCTTCAGGCTTGAGGCTAGGCAGGCGGCCGGAATCTCCAGCCTTGAGGCTAGGCAGGAGGCTGGAATCTTCAGGCTTGAGATTGGGCAGGAGGCTGGAGTCTTTAGGCTTGAGGCTGGGCAGGAGGCTGGTGTCTTCAGGCATCAGGCTGGGTAGGAATCTGGAGTGCTTAGGCTTGAGGCTAGGCAGGAGACTGGAGTCTTTAGGCTTTAGGCTAGGCAGGAGGCTGGACTCTTCAGGTTTGAGGCTAGGCAGGAGGCTGGAGTCTTCAGACTTGAGGTTAGGCAGAAGGCTTGAGTCTTCAAGCTTGAGGCTAGGCAGGAGGCTGGAGTCTTCAGGGGTAAGGCTAAGCAAGAGGCTGGAGTCTTCAGGCTGGAGACTAAGCGGGAGGCTGGAGTCTTCAGGCGTGATGCTAGGCAGGAGGCTGGAGTCTTCAGTCTTGAGTCTAAGCAGGAGGCTGCAGTCGTCAGGATTGAGACTGAGGCTAAGCAGGAGTCTGGAGTCTTCAGGCTTGAGGCTAGGCAGGAGACTGGAGTCTTCAGGCTTGAGGCTAGGCAGGAGGCTGGAGTCTTCTGGCTAGAGGCTAGGGAGGAGGCTGGAGTCTTCAGGCTTGAGGCTAGGGAGGAGGCTGGAGTCTTTAGGATTGAGGCTAGGCAGGAGGCTAGAGCCTTCTGGCTTGATGCTGGAGTCTTCAGGCTAGACGCTAGTCAGGAGGCTGTAGGCTTCAGGCTAGAGGCTGGGCAGGAGGCTGGAGTCTTCAGGCCTGAAACTAAGCAGGAATCTGGAGTGTTTAGGCTTGAGGCTAGGCAGGAGTTTGGAGTCTTTACGCTTGAGGCTAGGGAGGAGACTGGACTCTTCAGGTTTGAGGCTAGGCAGGAGGCTGGAGTCTTCAGACTTGAGGTTAGGCAGAAGGCTTGAGTCTTCAAGCTTGAGGCTAGGCAGGAGGCTGGAGTCTTCAGGCTAGAGGCTAGGCAGGAGGGCTGAAGTCTTCAGTCTTGAGTCTAAGCAGGAGGCTGCAGTCGTCAGGATTGAGACTGAAGCTAAGCAGGAGTCTGGAGTCTTCAGGCTTGAGGCTAGGCAAGAGACTGGAGTCTTCAGGCTTGAGGCTAGGCAGGAGGCTGGAGTCTTCAGGCTTGAGACTAAGCAGGAGGCTGGAGTCATCAGGATTGAGGCTGAGGCTCGGCAGGAGTCTGGCGTATTCAGGCTTCAGGCTAGGCGGGAGGATGGAATCTTCAGGTTAGAGGTGAGGCAGGGGGTTGGAGTTTTGCCCCTAGAGGCTAGGCTGGAGGCTGGAGTCTTGAGGCTAGGCTGGAGGCTGGAGTCTTCAGGCTAGAATCTAGGCAGGAGGCTGGAGACTGCAGGCTTGAAGTTAGACTGGAGGCTGGAGTCTTCAGACTTGAGGTTAGGCAGGAGGCTTGAGTCTTCAAGCTTGAGGCTAGGCAGGAGGCTGGAGTCTTCAGGGGTGAGGCTAGGCAAGAGGCTGGAGTCTTCAGGCTGGAGACTAAGCGGGAGGCTGGAGTCGTCAGGATTGAGGCCGAGGCTCGGCAGGAGTCTGGAGTCATCAGGCTAGAGGCTAGGCAGGATGTTGGAGTCGTCAAGCTTGAGGTTAGGCAGCAGGCTGGAATCTTCTGTCTTGAGGCTAGGGAGGAGGCTGGTGTATTCAGAATTGAGGCTGGGCAGGAAGCTGGAATCTTCAGGCTTGAGGCTGGGCAGGAGGGTGTAATCTTCAGGCTTGTGG